>NW_005871474.1:403206-437994 GCF_000147115.1 Myotis lucifugus
TATAATCTGAACATAAAGATTTAATTTAAAATAATAAATAAATAAATAACATATTCATTAAATAATAATGTTTACCACTGTACCCAAACAAAACCATTAGTAAGGAGCATGCATGGCATGATGTTAGATTTTTGCGAATCTCTTTAATAACAAACCTAATCAAAGGCATCCAGATTCTCATATCTGCTTCTGTAGTAAATCTGTTGCAAGGTAAACTCCATGTGGCCTCTGGAAAGCCCCACTGTACATTCAGGAGAGAGGAAGCGTGAAGAAGGGCAAATAACATCAGGATTATTATGAAAATAGTTTTGATCTCACGGCCAGACCACACTTTGAGAACCACAGCCCAAGAGAAACTCAAGCACATGCAGAGCGATGCTCTTTGTAGTATTGTTGGTTATGATGAGAAAGTGGAACCAACGCCCATCTTACAGTCCATCCACAGGGGACTACAAGATCCATGCATGCCCGACTGGTGTGGCTCAGTGGTTGAGTGTCGACCTCTGAACCAGGAGGTCCCGGGTCAATTCCCAGTCAGGGCACATGTCCAGGTTGCGGGCTCGATCCCCAATGTGGGGTGTGCAGGAGGCAGTCATCAATGATTCTCTCTCATCATTGATGTTTCTCTCTCTCTCTCCCTTCCTCTCTAAAATCAATAAAAATATTTTTAAAAGATCCATGCAGGCTGCACTATTGTTGCTTTGCTCACTATATATTTCCAGTTCTTAGCACATGTTAGTATGTGGTGGGTACTCCATAAGTATTTGTGGAAGGAGGGAAGCGAGAGAGGCAGCAGGGGAAAAATATAAATATTGTTCTGCAACTTCCTTTAAAAATTAACTCTATCTTGTGAACATCTTTTCACAGATGTAAACATTTAGCTCACATGGTAGAAATTGCCAAAAGCCATGAGATTCTTGTATAACTAATAAGCTTATTTTTCTATTGTCTAAAAGTAAAGGTGTATTTCAGATTTTTTAATCTGTCAATTACCACAAGCTGCAAGACACTGCCATCTAATGGTGCATTAAGATGACCACACATTATGGGCAGAGTGATCCTTGTTAACAAATTTTGCCCATATTTTGTTTGGGAGTATTCTGTAATTCAGACCAAAAATAAATAAATCAATTATTTAAAGGTCTTTCTAAAAATAATACAACCGATGTAGATCTCTTTGGTACCCCTGTAATTTTCATGTACACTGAAGGATTTTCTTAAGATATTTTAGGTAAAATTTAACATTTCTCAGATCATACTGCAAAACCAATGGTTAAAACAAACTACTAGATTATTTTGTTCATGTAAATATCTTTCTCTCCTCTTTTTTAAAAATATTTTTTATTGATTTCAGAGAGGAAGGGAGAGGGAGAGAGAGATAGAAACATCAATGATGAAAGAGAATCATTAATCGCCGAAACCGGTTTGGCTCAGTGGATAGAGCATCAGCCTGCAGACTGAAAGGTCCCAGGTTCGATTCCGGTCAGGGGCATGTACCTGGGTTGCGGGCACATCCCCGGTGGGAGATGTGCAGGAGGCAGCTGATCGATGTTCCTCTCTCATCGATGTTTCTA
Source organism: Myotis lucifugus (assembly GCF_000147115.1). Taxonomy (NCBI): domain Eukaryota; kingdom Metazoa; phylum Chordata; class Mammalia; order Chiroptera; family Vespertilionidae; genus Myotis; species Myotis lucifugus. The sequence goes on from NW_005871474.1 coordinate 404,781, forward strand.
ACTCTCTATCTCTCTCCCTTCCTCTCTGTAAAAAATCAATAAAATATATTTTAAAAAAAAAAAGAGAGAGAATCATTAATCACTGCCTTCTGCACACCCCACACTAAGGATCAAGCCCACAATCCAGGCATGTGCCCTGACCAGGAATCAAACCATGACCTCCTGCTTCATAGGTTGACGCTCAACCACTGACCCACGCCAGCAGGGTCTCTCCACTTTGCATGGTCTCTCATTTACATGGTGAGAGAATTTAAAAAGTGCAGGCAGAAAAAAAAACAGCAAAGTATAGTAACTGCTCAGTAACTGTTGTTAATAAGAAAAACACATTCATAGCCTTTTTTTAATGCCTTTTTTTGTTGTTGTTGTTCAATGATATATCCTCCATGCCTAATACATATGAAGAGTCCAATAAATATTGTAGAAGGAAGGAGGGGAGAGAAGGAGAGAAGATGGAAGGGAAGAAAGAAGGCTGATTGTGTTTTAAAAAGATAGAAGGTTATGATCTTAGAGTGCCTTTTATTTCTGTGATTCAGGAACATTAATAACTATTACGAAAGAGGCCATGGATTATTAAGAAGCTTTCAAAGGCAACCTAAAACCATTACTCTGACAATGAAGGGAATCAAGGTTCCTCACCCTTTATCACAATCAAGCAGGCCTACCCTAAACATGACTCTTGGGGCCCTCAATTTTCAAATACCCATTATCTATGTCTCCACATTTATGAGTCTGGATAGGGAAAATTCATCAAAACATGAAAATATTCACCCATCAACTTCCAATTAGTCCCCTTGCAAAAATCCCTCCCCACTTAATATTCATGTCCGTCCTCACCTCTCCGGTTAGCATCTTGTCCCTCCGGTGATGTAAACGTTGTCTAATAAAATAAAAATACTGTGCAATGAAAATCTATTTCAAAGTAAAACTGCAAATCTTGCAACAAAAGAAGGGTTTCCACACAAGTACATAAAAGTGATGGGGGAAATTGCTTGAATCACAAGCAAAGCCACTGAGGAATAAGAACATGGCAGAGGGAATTGATACATAATAATGACAGATGCTTCACATTCTTGTTTATCCATTGCTACACAACCCATTTACTGGCTTAAAACAACAATCATTTCATTATCTCTCACAGTTTCTATGGTCAGGAATTCCCAGGGGCCTGGGCTAGGCAGCTCTGGCTTGGAGTCTCTTGTGTAATTGCAGTGGAATGAGGGTTTCCCCTCCTCACTCTCAGGTATCCAGGCCCATTTAACCCCTAACAGGTCTCTGTTGCCCTTGGGATATGGCCAAAAAGCCTACTGATGGTTTTCCAAATGTTCTATCGCCTGATCTTTCCAAGCTCATCTCATGCCACCCTGCACACTTCTTGTTGACCACCTACACTGGTCTTCAGTTTCTCAGACGACTTGCCAGCTGCCACAGGACCTGGCACATGTAGTTCCTGCTGCCGGTAACTCTCTTCCCCTATAGCCTCTCGTAGTAGACATCTGCTACTTTGCCTGTCCAAGGAGTTGTCTCATTTTTCTGGTAAAAATAATGACAAACAAACAAAAATATCTTTTCTTGCCATCACCTTATGGGCCTTGATTGTGATCAAGGGAGCAGTAAAGGCTCCCTTCCCACATTCCAACATGTAAATCCAGCTAGCCAATCAAAGTACCTCATCCCCCGGAAAAAGGGGTTGGTCCAGGGCTGGACATGTAATCCAAGCAGAAGCTATAGATGCCCTCTCTCGGTAATCCTGGGCACTGGAACATATCTCTGTGTGGGGAAAAGAAATCTATGAAGTCAACACAGAGAAAAGCAAGACTAAGAGATAGAGAGAAAGAGTCCTGATGACAGTGTTTAAATCCCTGAATTCTGCGGCACCGAGATGTGTAGTCCTCCGGGGTCCTAGACTGGCCCGCAGACGTGGCCGGCTGGTGCCACGCTGGGTCTCGCGTAAGTCCTATCCTCGAGGGTCCTGTCCCGCGCAGGTGCACGTCTGTGCAGGGGAGACACCAGAGCCCGTGGGAGGCGGCCTAGGGAGCGCGGGGTGGTGGGGTCGAAAGGGGGTAGGCGGCCGCCTCCTTGGGGAGCCGCCGCAAGTGACCGCCGGCGGGGCGCGGTGTCCAAGACGTTGGCTCCGCGCCGGGGTGAGGAGCAGGAGCCGCGCGATGGCGGCGTGGAAGGGGCCCCAGTGGAGCGGGAGGCTGGGGTGGCCTCGCTGCGTTCACAGAGCTGGGGACCCCAGCACCCGGGCCCCCCCGCCCCCGGGAAGCGGGATGGAGAGCAGATCTCCCGAGGCAGGAGGCGGACCCCTCTTTTCTCCAAGTGGGAAGAGGCTGGGGCCTCCGGATATGGGTGCCTGATGCGTGGCGCTGGGCCTTCCCCCTCTTCGGGGTCTCGGTGTGCCCCGCCCACGGCCCTCCCCCCGCGCCCCCTAGTATGTTCCAGTTTCTTCCTGTGGGTTTCGCAGACTGCATCTCCCCCAGAATCACCCTCAGGTGTAAATTGACCCCATTCCGTGCCCAGCGCTGTGGCAGTCACGTTTGTAGGGGTAACTTAATGTACGAGATCTGGTTCCTACGCTCCCGTTGGGGAGACTAAACTGAAGGACGGTAATAAACTGTATGGTTCAGACATGTGCTAATATTTGACCTAAAATATTCGCACTGTTGGAGTTCAGAGGAGGGAGGGCTTTAGGCTGGTCTCTTCCTTGCAAAGGTCTGCGTGCATATCCTTTTAGGAGTAGCTCCAACAGTCATTTTCTTTGGGAAGCCTTCCAGGATTGCCACCTCCCTACCTCCATCCTTAGGTTTTTCATCTTTTTTAGTTTATTTAACTAGTGCTTGCTTTGTGTCTAATTCATAAGCACTTAATACCTTGTTTCAGGTGTGGGGGGGGGGGCGGGGGGGGCTGTTGTCTTCCAAGCCCCTCTTCAGGCAGGGACTCGATAGTTGTTTAGCAAAACCTAATGCATACACAAGAATATGAATTAAAAAGGATTGAAATGGTTAGAAGGTACTAACTGAGCTGAGCCTGCAAACAGTGGAAAGTAATTATGTAAGTCAGAGGTTGAAAAATGATGGCCCCCCTGGCCTGTAGATACATTTTCATAGCTCATGCTGTTTGTTTTTATTTAATTAGTGGCCAAAACTTTAAATCAGGCCATTTCTTTCACATCCACTCACACAAAAATCTAGATTTTTCAGTATTTCTTGAAAAATCAGATGTGGCCAAACAGGGCCCACATGCCTACATGTTGCTATTAGCAGGAGTTGAGTAGCAATTCACTCCTTTAGACTCTATAAAATGTCCAAATCCCCCGTCCCCACTAAATCCATTGTCTCCCTGACACTGAAGCAAAGTGTCAGTTGTCATTTATCTTCTAGTTTGCTTCATTCCTGATTAACTGCCTGGCCTCTTGCAGCCATTTGAGTTCCTAATTCCAGATGTAGATAGAGGTGAGTAGAAAGGGTATCACAAGTAGGAGAGTCATGGGCAAACAGATGGAATGGGGAGAAGCATAGTATATGGGAAAATTAGGATTCTAGAGCATAGGTTTGTTTTTAGGTGAATTATAGAGTAGAGCTATTGTTGTGGGTTGAATTGTGTCCCTCCCCCAAAAAATATATTTGAGGTCCTAATCCCCAGTACCTTAGAAAGTGATCTTATTTGGAAATAGGGTTGTTGCAATGTAAATGGTAAGATGATGTGAATTAGGGGAATAGAATGGGCCCCTAATTCAATGTGACTGGTGTCCTTTCAGGAAGATGGCCATGTGAAGGGACAGACACAAGGAGAGCCCCATGAAGATTGGTGATGCATCTACAAAGCCAGGAACACAAGGATTGCCAGCTGTCACCAGAAGCTAGCTGGGTGCGAGGCATGGGACAGTTGTCCCTCAGGGCCTGCAGAAGGAAGCCACCCTGCCAGCTTCTTCATTTCAGACTTCTAGCCTCCAGAACTGTGAGAATACATTTCTGTTGTTTTAAGCCTCCCAATTTGTGGGACTTTGTTATGACAGCCCTAGGATGCTAACACGGCGTTGTAAGTAAAAAAAAAAAGAGGCTATTGTTTCCTTTAATAGATGATAGAAAATTCATGGTAGACTTTTTATCATTGGTGTCAGGGGAAGCAGTGTTTTAGAAAATTGTTTGTTCCGACAGTGTTACCAGTATATGATTTTTATCCTCCATTTTATGTGGTATGTCAAGTTTATTGATTTGCAGATATTGTAGCAACCTTGCATCTCCTGAGTAAATCCCACTTAATTATAGTGTATGATCGTTCTTTTAATGTATTGCTGGACCTGGTTTGCTAGTATTTTTTGAGAATTTTAGCATATATATTCATCAGGGATATTGACCTATAATTTTCTTTCTTTGTAGTATCTATCTGGTTTTGCAATTAAGATAATGCTGGCCTTGTAAAGTATTAGCAAGCTTGCGTGTCTTCCCTCCTCTTGAACTTTTTGGAATAGTTTGAGAAGGATAGCTGTTAGTTCCTTGAATGTTTGGTACAATTCACCTATGAAGCCATCCAGTCCAGGACTATTGTTTGTAGGAAGTTTATTATTATTATTATTATTATTATTACTTCCATTTCATTAGTTGTAATCTGTCTGTTCAGATTTTCTGATTCAGTTTTGGAAGATTGTATGTTTCTAGGAATTTATCCATTTCATTCAGATTGTTCAATTTGTTGACATATAATTGTTTGTAGTATTTTCTTACAGTTCCTTGTATTTCTGTGGAGTCAGTTGTTACTTTTCCTTTTGCGTTTCTGATTTTATTTATTTGGGTCCTTTCTCTTTTTTTCTTGATGAGTCTGGTTAAAGATTTGTCAATCTTATCTTTTCAAAGAACCAGCTCTTGGTTTCATTGATTTTTTTTAAGACTCTATTTTGTTTATTTCTGCTCTGATCTTTATTATTCCTTTCTTCTACTTTGGGATTTGTTTGTTGTTCTTTTCCTAGTTCCTTTATGTGTAAAGTTAGATTGTTTGAGATTTTTCTTGTTTCTTGAGGTAGGCATGTAATGCTGTGATTTTCTTTCTTTCTTTTTTAAAATATATTTTTATTGATTTCAGAGAGGGAGAGGGAGAGATAGAAACATTAATGATGAGAGAGAATCATTGATTGGCTGCCTCCTGCACAACCCCATGGAGCCCACAACCTGGGCATGTGCCCTTGACCGGAATCGAACCCGGGACCCTTCAATCCACAGGCCGACACTCTCTCCACTGAGCCAAACCGGCTAGGGCTGTGATTTTCTTTCTTAGGACTGCTTTCTCTGTGCACCATAGGTTTGGGGTTATGTTCTCACTTTCAGCTGTTTCAAGGTACCTTTTGATTTCTTCCTTGATCTTGTTGTTAACCCATTCATTGTCTAGTAACATGTTACTTAGCCTCCATGTCTCTGTGTGTTTTTCAGTTTTTCTCTTGTGATTGATTTCTAGTTTCATACCATTATGGTCAGAGAAGATGCTTGATGTGATTTCAATCTTCTTAAATTTATTGGGACTTGTTTTGTGGCCTAACATGTAGTCTGTCCTAGAAAATGTTCCATGTGCACTTGGAAAGAATGCATATTCTGCTGTTTTGGGGTGAAATGCTCTGAGGTTAGTGTGTCATTTAAGGCCACTGTTTCCTTGTCTTGAAGATCTATCCATTGGTGTAAATAAGGTGTTAAAATCCCCTACTCTGAAAGGTCAGCAAAAGGCCCAAGGCACCCAGAGATCTGCCAGATGTTATGGGGATACCTCTTTCCAGCTCTGGTGTGCTGGGCTTAGAAGCTCAGTGTGGGATTGAGACCCCATGCTCCTCAGGGGGAACCTTTGCAGATGATATCCCTCTGGAATCTCAGCCACAATCCATGGGAGCAGGGCCAGTCCTTTTCACATCTCCATCCTTCCTACCAGTCTCAATATGGCTTCTTCTATAAATCCTTGGTTTTGCTTTGCTTATGCTACTGGATCTGGACCATTTCTCCTTTGCCAGCTGGCACAAGATTTAGATTTTTGCCAATAGAGGATGTTGGAGGGATAATGCAAGCCCATTGTAAAAGAAAGGGCCCTAGCCAGGTGTGGCTCAGTTGGTTGGAGCACCGTCCATACACTAAAAGATGGTGGTTCACTTTCCAGTCATGTAAGTATGACTACTTACAGAACAGGTTGCGGATTTGATCCCCTGTCAGGGCATGTGTGGGAGGCAACCAATCGATGTTTCTCTCTCACGTCGACATTTCTCTCTCTCTCTTCCTCTCTGTAAAAAAACAAATAGAAAGAAAAGAAAAAGAAAGGAACTTCTCTTACTGGTGCTTTTTTATTATACACAGGATCCAGCAAATTTCTATCCCTTCAAATAGGCCACTGCCTGAGAACCAACTCCAGACTGCCCACCTCCTCCAGTGAATTTTCCCACCACCCTAAAGACCACTCCAGCCTGCGCCTGACACATTTCTTCTCTGCCAGTAGGGTGCATGTTCCTGTGGTAATCACAGTCCCTCTAAAAAGGTCTGAGTCTGGGCCCTCTGGTGTAGAGTCCTCCTCTAGTTTCTTTGTTCCTCCCTCTTAAACTTCCCAGCATAGTAAGAGATGATTTGTGTATTTTAGAAATTATATTATGGCCTACTTATCATTTCAGATTCTGAGACCAGGAATAAGATGAAGGACCGGAAGGCAAAGATGAAAATTTCTGAAGAAAAAGATTCAGCAAGGGTTGTATCAGGAAGACTCCAAAGACAGATCTCCCAGGAATGTGGGTTAGTTGAAACCAGTGACCTAGAACACAGGTCATTGAGGCATTGGGTTAAGCCCCTTAGGGGATACAGCGAGACAGCCCACTTCCCAAGAGAGAGGTATTAGGAAAGTAAATCTCATTACTAAGGAAGCTGTTGCAGGAGAGAGGGGCTGTGAATGTAATGAAGGAGGAAAAATACTTTCTGCCAGAGGAAGATCCCACAGATATGAGGTCTGTGGACAGAGCTTCAAACAGAAATCAGAAGTAACTGAACATGAGAAAATTGATAATATCAAGAAAACCTATGATGTAAGGAGTGTGAAAAAACTTTTAATCAGGGCTCATACAGGAAAGAAACCTTATATATACATGAATGTGGGAAAGACTTCAATCAGAGCTCTAAGCTGGTTAGACAGAAGAGAATCTACAGTGGCGAGAATCCCTATGAATGTAAAGAGTGTGAGAAGACCTTCAAGATATGTAATGAGTGTGGGAAGGTCTTTAATCAAAGCTCAGATCTTACAATACATCACAGAATTCACACAGGAGAGAAACCCTATGAATGTTTTGAATGTGGACAAACCTTCAGTCAAAGTCACACCTTGTCACACATCAGCAAATTCATTCTGGAGAGAAACCAAGTGTAATTAATGTGAAAAAGGCCTTACAGCAGTGTTCAGACCTTACTGAACACTAGACTCCACAATGGAGAGAAACACCATGAATGTTGTGAATGTGGGAAATCCTTCAGTGGGTACACAGCTTTCCTGAAACACCAGAGACTGCATACTGGAAAGAAAGAAACTTGAATGTGAAGAAGCCTGCACTTCTGGCTTGGACCTTATCAAACAACAGAGAATTCATAGGGAAGAAAAACCTTTGTAACGTACTGAATGTGGAAAAACTTTCTGGGGAAATTCAGATCTAATTTGGCATTGGATAATTCATACTGGAGAGAAACCCTATGAGTGCAGTGAATGTGAGAAAGCCTTTAGCCAGAGGTCTTACTTTGTTACACATCAGAAAATTTATACTGGAGAGAACCCCTATCAGTGCAAAGAATGTGGGAAAGTCTTCCGGCAGCTTTCACTCCTTAATCAACATCTGAGAATCCACAATGGTGAGAAACCCTATGAATGTAAGGAATGTGGAAAACCATTCATCCAGCACACAGCTTTTCTCAAACATCAGAGACTTCATACTGGAGAGAAAGTTAAAGAAAGTGAGAAAACATTCAGCAAGGATGAGTTGTTTAGAGAAGAGCAAAGAATTCACCAAGAAGAGAAAGCTTATCAGGTGGTAGAACTTTCCAAGGCAGCTCAGACCTCATCACTCATCATTTAACTCATATGGGAGAGAAACCATATGAATGTAAAGAATGTGGGGAAACTTTCCATCAGGGCTCAGACCTTATGAAACATCATAGAATTAACAGTGGAGAAAAACTTACATTCAGCTCGGATCTTATTAAACACTATTGTGTTCATACTGGAGAGAAATCCTATGGGTGCCTTGATTGTGGGAAGGCCTTCAATCAGAACTCGCACTTTATTTAGTCACCAGAGAATTCACACTGGAGAGAAACTCTTTGAATGTCGCAGATGTGGGAAGGCCTTTAGTGAGCACACAGCTCTTAAACATCAGAAACTTCACACTGGAAAGGAACCTGGGGAATGTGAAAGAATCTTCAAGCAGGACTTATTCTGTAGGTAACAGAAACCTAATGAATGTAGAAAAAGCCTGGTAGAGACCATATCTTATTGCACTATAGAGGATTTTTATTAATGAAAACCATTTGAAGAAAGGAAAACATTAGAAGAATCCTACTAGATGGAAAACATATAAGTGTGATCAGATGGTAAGTTCTTGGACATAATAGCCTTTTCTGCCTCAGAATTGACACTGGAGTATGGTCCCCAGGATGTAATTGCTTCAGAATGTCTTAGGAAACTTCTATCATTATTAAAACCAGTAGAAATTACTTTAGCAAAACCTTAAAACTAAATTCTTCATGAAAGGAGCCATTTGAAAACTAACCTTTTCATTTCATCCCTGATAGAGCTTGTACTATATTGAATGTATTGGACTTTTGAAAGCAGAGGGAGATTTTTGTTACAGTATGGAAATGCTTTCAACTGTAAATGTTAAAATGAAATAAATGCACGAAATAATTATTGAGTGCCTAATATGTGCCGTGGGCCATAGTTTGATAGGGCTAGAGAAATACAGTTCTTCCAGGAGCTTACAATGCAGTGGCAGCTGAGGGAGGGCAAGATTTAATCTGCAGATAAGTGGACAATTTGTGAAATGAAGATCCATCCAAAGCTTTAGTGGAATTGAAAGTAGTCGTGTCCAGTTTGTACACCTGAATTGCACAGAATACTATCTACCTGTTAGAGAGCAGCCTGCACTGGAACTTTGAAAAAAAGAACCTCAAGGATAAAAGTCTGCCTTCATGAGACCTTAAACAGCTAAAGACCTAAATTCCAGGAGGACCAAGGCAGAGACATTATCAAGTCTCTTTAAGGAACAGGTGTGACTGGGAAGTGGATTAAGAGAGGTTTCTCTATATAAATATTTCATTAGGAAACAAGATTCTTGGGGAGAAAGCATGTGAATATAGTAAAGGAAGGGAATGTTACCCAATGATCTGCCAGTTTAGTCCGTTTTCCTCAATTTTTGATGTCCTTAGAGTGAGGCCACCGTCATCACCTCTTGCTTGTGTTCTTTCTAATATGCCTCCTGCTCCCATTTTTCTACAGAGCAACCCGAATGTCCTTTCTTTAGAACAAATCTGGTAGTGCCACCCATCTCTAAACTTCTGCAGTGCTTTCCCACTAACCTGAGCCTGAAGCCCAGTCCTTAAAGTGACACACATGTTCTGATATGGCTCCATTCGTCCACTCATTTAGTAAATATTTATTGAGCTTCAATATGTGTCAGACACCAGGGGGTGAGCAGAAATAGACAACTGTCTCGACCCTGGTGGATCAGAGGTGAGATTCATTAGAATCATAAGTAAATTAACACCATGGTAAGTGCCACAAAGGAGAGGCAAGATACTGCAGGGGGTCTGACCTAGTTGGGGAGGATTTTCTGCAACGTGCTTACCTTCCTACATCCAATATTTACCTCTGAACTATCTGCAGTTCCCCAAGGACCTGGGCCCTGCCCTCTTACCTGTGGCCCTTCCACAGCTGTTCGCTCTGCCAGGAAAGCTCCCTCCCTCCTTAACTCACTCTAGTCTTTTCTTAGCATTTCCTATGTGCTGCTGGGTACTGTGATAAAGACTTAACTCCAATTTTCTCTTGCGTTCTTTGCCTTGGTCTTAATTGGTGAAACGACTGTTTTTCTAAACAGGAAACTAAGGTCAGGAAGGTGAAATAACTGTCAGCTCTGTGCCCAGAGATGGTGTGGAATGCGGCCAGGCACCATGCACTGCCAGTCCCCGCACAAGGCAGTCTCCCTCAGGACAGAGTGCAGGGGAGTGAAGGGTACCAGGGCTTGCTGCATCTCGAAAAGTGTTTATGAGGACTCAGAAACTAGTTATGAGGAACCTCTTTAAAAATATAATTTTGTTCATTTCAGGGAGGAAGAGAGAGATAGAAACATCAATGATGAGAGAGAATCATTGATGGGCTGCCTCCAGCACACCCCCCACTGGAGATCAAGCCTGCAAACTGGGCATGTGCCCTGACTGGGAATCGAACCTCAACTTCAATCAGGTCGATGGTAGATTGCTCAAGTCGCTACTAGATTGCTCATGACCTCACCAACCTCTTAGTGCTTAGCCCCCGAACCCAGAACTGGTCTCATTGCCTAACAGTTGCTCAGCAAGTGGCTGATGAATGTGCATCTATCCGCACTACTGAGGCTCCTTCCTCGGGTTATTACCAGAATCGTCCTAGCCTGTCCACTAGATTTGACTGAGACTCCAACCCCGGTCCATTTTCAGGGGTTCACCTAAGCAGGTTGTTTTCACATAGCTTTATCCCCAAAGCTGAAGGATGCAGTGAGGGAAAGGTTATTGTGATTACTTGGTAATTTTTTTAAGGTAAAACTTTGCTTTTAGGAACTTGTGAAGTACTACAGGGGTTCAAGGATGGGTTTCAGATGGTCCATGAATTCCCTGAAACTGCATGCACATTTTTATAGGCAGAGCTTTCCTGAGTTTCAAAGATCCCTGACCTAACAACCTCAGGGGCCTGCCTTAGACCAGGAATCACTTAGAACACTTTTCTTTTAATGTACCTTAGCCAATAACAATAATAAACACCAGCCCAGACATCTCAGTAATAAGGTGATTTAAAACAAAAAAAAATGAACCCACCCAGCCAGCATAGTTCAATGGTTGAGTGTCGAACCAGGAGATCACAGTTCAATTCGTCAGGGTATATGCCCTGGTTTCGGGCTCAATCCCCAATAGGAGGTGTGTAGGAGGAAGCCCATCAATGATTCTCTCTCATCATCAATGTCTCTCTCCTCCTCCTCCCTTCCTCTCTGAAATCAATTAAAAAATATATTTTTAAAAAACACACACACACACAAAAAAGAACCTCCAAATTCTCAGAGTATCTTAACATTAAGTTGTTAATCACAAAAAACTACACACACAGACACAAATAGGTAACACTTGTCCCATTATGAAAGGTAAAGGATCTCACTAAGCAGAACAGAAGATCAAGGACAGAGTGATCAGCTTATGCAAAACCAGACACTAACAGAGCACAACAGGGTGGGGTACTAAGGTAAGGGTGACACTTACAGGATAGGGACTGTTATACAAAATCATATTTAGACCATAATGAAACAATGTACTTTAGAAGAAATACTTTACTTATCCAAAAGTTAGCATACCAGTAAAACCGTTTAATTAGGGGAGGATGAAAACATACATGAACATAGCTGCAAAAATTCTGAAGGTCTTTGTGGGTATTTAGGCGGCCTTTGAGATTATGAGACCTGGTTTTTTAAATGGATCTAAAATTAAGAAAATTCATGTTTTTTCTCTTCCTTGATAGAATTTTACTTGCACAAAATCATGTCTACCAGTCAACATTATGGTCAGGTTTTGACTCCCAAGTAAATTGAGAGGGAGGGAGGCAAACAAGGAGAAACCCAGAGGTGACGGAGGTGGACAATAGCAGGGAATGAGGTTACTGGATGTGTGGAAACAATTAGTACTATTATAACAAGGTGAATTTTATAGTACTATGTGGAAATAATTTCATTCACCAGAATTCCTCTTGTTGGAAGATCCTTCTTGAAATGAAATGTGAGACCTACCCCCCAATATGCTCAGGTACATACAAGTTGGTCACTTAATTGCCTACTAACGAATGTCCCAATGAGTGGATTGTTAACTGAAGGATCTTTTCTTTTGCTGAGCAGTGGGTGTAAGAAGGTAATTGTGCTGAGGGCAGGGCTTGGATATCTGAAGAAAAAAAAAGGGGGAGCCAAGGTGACAGAGCCCTGAGGGAGGACCGAGAAAAACTTCAGTGGTGGTTTGGCCAAGGGACGTCTGAGGTCAAATGTCTCATAGGATGTGAACCCACTTCTCCACCTCTTACGCAACAGCATCTTCAGGAAAGTCATATTCCTCATGGATGTGTTTGTGTGAGGGGATTCTTTGAGGGGGAGCTTGGAGAGGTGCTAGGATCTAAATTAAGGGCTGGTAAGGGTAGAATGTGGAAATAAAATATGCAAACACAGAAATCAGAAGTTAAAGGGATAGGTGACACTGAGGTTTCTTGTGAGAAAGATATGATCTGGGTATAATTCAATTTGAGCTTGAGATTACACTGCACTTGTAATCACCCTACAGAAAGAGATAAGTTAAAGAACTTGTGCTAATTTGACTGTTAGAGGCAGAAGTACCTGATAGGATGTAGAAACTGTGAAATCAACTGTTTATTTGTACAGGCTTTTCTCAAGCCAAGGGTATGAACCTGGGAGATCATATACTGCGGTACAGAACAAATCCACTCGGTGGGGTTTGGCTGTGACCAGTAATTTTCCAAAGTACATGATATAAATCCTTTATATTCAAGTCCATGAAGCAATAATAATACAAAATGTGCGAATGATTTCAAATAAGTCAGTAATAGATCCACTTAGCCACAGCACAGCACAGTGGTTAAGAACACAGACCAGGGTTGGAGTTTGGGCTCTTACCAGCTGTGTGATCATGGGTAAGTTACTTAACATCCCTCCTGCCCCTCCTCATCTTTTAAACTGGAGTGGGACTACCCACATTATTGATGGGTGTGCAACTGTAAACCAACTAAAAAGCATTCAACTCAACACTTAAAACAGGTGAATTTTATGGTATGTAAGGTATGCTCAAAAAGCTGTTTTTAAAAACACTAAGAATACCTAGATCATAGATAACTGTGAAAATAAAAGTGTAAACTGGCATTGTGCCTGGCATATAGGAAACACAATAAATACTAGTGATTAGTATTAGAGTAATAAAGAAAAAATTAAAAATAGAACACTTAAGGTATATAAAGTTCGATTTTAAAAAGAACCAAAGAACTACTGGATTGGTTTAGTTCAACTCCCCTCATTTTAGAGAAAATTAGGAACCAGCAGGTGAAGTGCCTTATTCAAGGTCTAGCTCTAAAGCCAGACCCTAAGACTGCCAGGTCCCCATTAGTGCAATTCCCACTCCCACCCACTGCCTCAGAAACATGGACACGTGAAAAAATGAGGATGTGTTTCCTCAAAGGAAAAATACATAGGAGGAACACAGAAAATTCATGTAGAGATGCTGAAGAGAGATAATTCCAAGGCCAAGGGCAAAATGAGAAGAGGCCCATCAATCCATTGGGATCCAGGTCACGAGAGTATTAAGTGCTTTGGCAAGGTGGCCCTGGTTAATCAGGTGAACCGGTTCACCACTATGGCCAGGTGCCTGGTGATAGTAAAGCTGCACTGTGCTCTCTGCTACTTCCTGACATGGTATCTGTCCGCAGCAGCAGGAGCTGGGGCCAAAAGTGAATGCAGCTAAGTTCTTGGGAGTAGTCAGCCTGAGTAGCCCAATGTGAAATAGCTGCTAACAGCTGCTCTGCCCATGCTGAATAGTCTGGCCTCACATGTTTTTCATCCCCTGGCCTTGCTCACCAGCCCCTCTAGATTCTAAGGGCCTTTACTTATGATCCTATAAACTGTCTATCAGTTTCCTCCATCCAGGAAACCTTTTTGAGAAGGAGTTATTAAATGACCCAGATTTCCATTTCATTAGTGCTGCCATCTTCATTGGGAACTTGATAGCATGTTTGAAAGATTCTGAAGCTAATAAAAGCTTACTAAATTATTCCAGTGCTAATTGTTGGACAAGAGAACAAAGTGTGTCTTCTAGGCTGCAACTTTCTAGCACTTTAGGAGATAACATTCAATGAGTTGACTCCCATTCTTAGGAAGTGGAGGAATCACATTCCTCCAGTTTTCCTGAGGAGTACAAATTGAGGCTAGATGGCTGGTATGTAGACCCCTAATGGTATGTGACCCACTAGGGGAGGAAGAAGAGAAGGAAAGAGGGGCAGAGAAGAATTAAGACCTGAAACAGCTTTGATAATTTAACTCAGTATACTGAAACTTCTAAATGAATAACTCATAAAAGTGCCTCATACTATTTGACCAAATGCTTAAATTAAAACCAGATCAGAGGAGGTTCTGTTCATTCATTTGATCTGAAAAATTGGGGTGTAGGTTATGAATAAGTCTAACTTCAGCTTTTCCACAGAAAGCCTTCCAATTTTGCAAATCAATCCATACAGTGAACACTTTGATGTCGGAGGAGGTGAGAGCTCCGACTAAAGGTCTTCTGACATTCTTGGCACTCGTAAGGCTTCTCTCCAGTGTGAATTCTCTGATGGATGATAAGTTGAGAATGCTGGCTGAATGTTTTCCCACACTCATTACATTTATAAGGTTTCTCTCCAATGTGAATTTTCTGGTGGAGAAGAAGCTCAGATTTATCCAAGAAGGTTCTTGCACATTCATTACACTGATGAGGTTTCTCTCCAGTATGAATTCTCTGGTGGACAATAAGATGGGAAGTCCGCCTAAAAGCCTTTCCACACTCAAAGCATTCATAGGGTTTCTCTCCAGTGTGAATTCTCTCATGTCTAAGAAGTTCTGAGTTCCCCCTAAAGGCCTTCCCACATTCTTTACATACATAAGGCTTCTCACCGGTATGAATTCTAATATGTCTAATAATCTCTGAGTTCTGGCCAAAAGTTTTTCCACATTCATTACATTCATATGGTTTGTCCCCTGTATGAATTCTTTGATGCCGGATAAGCTCAGAACTCTGACCAAAGCCTTTTCCACATTCGTTACAAAGATATGGTTTTTCTCCAGTATGAATTTTCTGGTGTCTAATAAGGCCTGAGCTATGCTTGAAGGCTTTGCCACACTCGCTGCATTCATGATATCTTTCTTCAGTATGAATTCTCTGATGCTGAATAAGCTGTGAACTAACCCTAAAGGTTTTCCCACATTCATTACATTCATATGGTTTCTCTCCAGTGTGGATTCTTTGATGTAGAATAAGGGCTGAATTCTGACTGAAGGCTTTACCACATTCTTCACATTTATAAGGTCTCTCTCCAGTATGAATTCTATGATGGTGGATAAGATGTGAACTCTGAATGAAGGCCTTTCCACATTCATTACAAGCAAAGGGCTTCTCTCCAGCATGAATTCTCAGGTGCCTGCGAAGGCTTGAGTTAGTTCCAAATGTTTTTCCACATTCTTTGCATTCAAAGGGTTTCTCTCCACTATGAACTCTCATATGCTGGATAAGATGTGAATTCTGATTAAAGGATTTCCCACATTCTTTGCATGTATGAGGCTTTTCTCCCACAGAACTTCTCTTTGTTTTGTTAGGTTCTAAATTCTCTATGAAGTTTTGGCCAGAGGTAGCAAATGTACTAACTGTCTGTGATGTAATATCTCCCTGATGTGTAATCAGGTTTGGGCTGGGACTGTAGACTCTCTCACTTTCATTCTCCTGGTCTTTCTCACTTGAGGGTGATTTCTTAAAGATAATCAGCCCTGATTCAAAGTCTCTCTCCTCAGGAGACATCTGCTCCATAATCTCTTCTGTGGACTCTCTTGAATGCCCTTCCGACAAGCTGTCTTCACATACCACTCCAAACTCGTGACCCTCGTAAACTACCTTTGGAAGTTTTTCTAATATTGCCCCAGGTGGCTCAGATTCTTCAGAAATTTCTTCCTTGGGAATTACCTCCTTGTTCTCAGTCCCCATCTTACAATCTGCAATGAGAGAGAGTAAGTATGTGAACTGGCCATATCATATCTAAATGAAGCTAATGCTAGAGGAGTATGGAGCTTTAACATGGCTCTGACAACATTCAAAAACAGTCTTGGATCAATAAAACTTAATTAGTGGGGGGAAAAACAGTCTTGGTATCTGGTGAAATTGTAGAATGTAATTGAAGAGAAGAAAGATGTTTATAATTATGGTGGACATGCTAAATAAACAGCATATGCTGACTGAAAAGAGTGAGAGAAATTATCAGAGGAAGAGAGTTAAGGAGAAAAACAGGAAATGGATGGTAAGGAGGGTGCTGATAAAAATTCCATAACATTAACAGTGAGTTGGGGAAGAACTGAGGTTTGGCAAGAAAAACATTTAAGGAAAATGGTGGCTATATTAATGTGGATGGATCATGAGAATTCTCGCTTCATACTACACAATGTTTTACAAAGTATCATACTTTAAAAAGATATTAGCTTGTAAGAACATGTAATAATTTCAAAATGCAATGAGTATTTAATTTTAAAGTGTGCCTTTAACATTTATGTAAAACATTTTTTGTACTTGTTCTATAGAAACTTATCTGGCCACTGGGTAAAGCTAGCAATAAAACTACTGGTCCGCAATGTGTTAATACATGGTATAGAAAAGGCTGGGAGAAGGGGCAAAAATGACTAATACAAACAACTTTTCAATTTATAGAAAAAGTAATCAGAAAATGAGTAGCAAGAGAAACTTCCTGAGCCCAGTCCTGTGGTACTCACCAGCTTTACAGAACAGGGGATTGTATATGTACCCATTCAAACAGTTAACATGACTTAGCTATAACTAGCACAAGGGTAGTTACTTCTACCTTTGACTCCCTTACATTTGGATGAAGTAATGTTCCAGCTTGTCTCCAGACAGTAAATTGTATAAATAACTATTTTTCTCTTCCCTACTGATTTGAAATGTCACCTATATCCTAGTCTAAAAGGCTATATATATTTGGGTTAATTTCTGGGTTAATTTTCAGACTCCACTCAGTTCTATTAATCTGTCTATTCCCTCTCTAATACCAAATTGTTCAAACTGCTATAGCTTTATTAAAATATTTAAAATGTTAGAGAAAGTTCTCTCTCATTAGTCTTCTTTTTCACATATTTACTATTTTCATATTTTTCTAAATAAATTTTAGTATAATTTTGCAAAATTTCCTAATTTATCTTATGTTTGTATCCATCATGTCTCTGTATGAATTTTCTTTTGGTATGTTTTTCATATATTTTCCAACTGGTTATTATTTATATAGATAGCAATGCTGTTGATTTTTGCATACTAATTTTGTAACTGGCCCCTTTATAGAATTTTCTTTGTATGTTTATAGATCCAAAGCCTATGCTTTTTAAAAACTTCTAAAAAGGCTGTGGCAAAGATTTTTAGTTGTCTATCCCAATATCCATTCTTCCCTCCCTCATCAGCAACATAATAATGAATTAATTTTGTATAGCAAAAAGCCAAGCTAAAGAAATAAAGTCTCGGCTCTCTCCCCCAACCCCCACCCCCAGAGCACAGCCATTCAAATCTTCTTTTTAAGTGTACTTTCCTAAGCCACAAGGGCCTTTTGCTTTTGTAACTTGTTTCCTTTGCCCATTTCTTCTACAGCTCACTTTTACTACCTCTGTAACTTTCTACATAAACTTTCTCTTTTAATTTGAAGGAAAAAGAAGAAATTCTCAGACTTCTTTGCAGCTAGGTATTACCATGTGACCAACTTCTGGCCAAGAAGACAGGAAGATGCAAATGAAAGAACATAGGACTTATGGGAGGTCTCCTTCAGGGCAAGAGGATGCATTTCTTCACCCTCTTCTTCATGCTGCACCTGGGGCATGAGCTGATAGTTGGAGTGCTGTCTTGAACCATGAGTACACTGGCATACCCTATGACAGGACTAGAGCTGGAAGGAACTGGGTCCCTGATGATTCCATGGAGCTCACATAGCAGTCCTGGAATGTCTGCCTCTGTACTTCTTTCATTTAGGAAAGAAATACTTTGCCTTGCTTGAGCTATTATGTGTTTTGTTTTTAATTTATAAAGCCACTACTCCTAACTGGCACAATGGCCCTAGGAATCTAGCTGTCCCAGTCACAGAAGTAAAGTCCAAGTGATGGGAGAATAAGCGTGGTCTCTGTTCAGGTAGTAAGCAACCTGGAGCTAATATTGAAGAGGCCCTCTGCTTAGGCCAGTGCATTTTTGTACCATAGCAAATCTGAGGAACACAATCATCCCATCAGTAAAAGTGTTAACTGTGAAAGGTGATTCTCAAGGGGGAATGGGCAGCTATGGGACTTTAGTTAAGGCAAGGACAGTCCATTGTCAGACTAGCATTAGGTAGATGTACACTAGTGGCCATTCAATGGCTGAACTAGAAAGTACTATTCCTAGACATAGGGAAATTGGTTAGAAAATTGATGAAGTCATCAAGATAAAGGGTGATTAAATCTAACTATGGCAACAGTAGTAATGAAAGGACACATACTGGAGAAATATTTAAGAGGACAAATTCTGTAAAATTTAGTGTGTAATTGGATATAGATAAAAGGAATAGGGAAGAGTTAAAGATGGTGCCAGATCTCCATTTGTTTGAGGAATGGTAATTAGATGAATAGTGGTACCACTGAGGTTGAGAATACTGGAGGAGCATTTAGTTTAGAAAGGAAGATTAAATCTATCTGGACTAGATGAATCTCAGTATATCCATATAAAGGTATCAAGGAATCTATATTTTATATTTTGTATCAAGGAATATATTGTATTCGTCTAAAGTATAGAGCAGTCAGGACTAGAGATACAGACATGAGAGTATTCAGCATAAATGGTATGAATATAGTATGACAACTGTCAGATATACTAAGGACAGAAACATAAAAAGCTAACACTTAAGGGTACTCCAGTTATCTTCCATCTTCCCCTCTAGATCGCTCTACGTTTCCCCACCCTGCTCTCTGCCCCAGAAGACTAACCTATACAGCACAAATCAATACGTCCTCTGGCCTCTAGTTGTGTTCCATCAATGGGGAGGCTCAGCAGAAGGCTGGAAGTAGGGAAGAGAATAAGATCAGGGTATTTACTCTCCTGACTCCTGAGATCACGTTGGGTTGACAGTTTCCCTCAATTGAAGGTCATTACTACTCTCAAGAAGTCTATCCTACCCAAATGTCTCAACAACTGGGTTCCCCAGTAACCTCTCCTACCTCTTATCTCTTATGACCTGGGGCTGGTGATCACTCCACAGTTGCCTCAACACCATGCCCACACACATAACATTTATAATTAACCTCTTTGCAAATA
This sequence comes from Myotis lucifugus, assembly GCF_000147115.1. Lineage (NCBI taxonomy): Eukaryota > Metazoa > Chordata > Mammalia > Chiroptera > Vespertilionidae > Myotis > Myotis lucifugus. The sequence goes on from NW_005871474.1 coordinate 424,130, forward strand.
AACCATCCCCAAATTATTCTAATTTGAGTGAAGTCTCTGTTTCCTGTTAGGGCCCTGAAAAAGGAATGGGTGGAAGAAGAAAAAAAACAAACCGTTAGTGAAGTAGAAGAATCAGAATACCGTGTCATAGAAGTCATCAAGGCAATGGCAGAGGGAATTTTAAAATGTCACATGCAGTTAAGTGATCCAGTAGAATAAGAACTGGAAAACGTCTCCTGGGACAATTAGGTAGTCACAGATGATCTGTGAGAACAGATTCAGTAGAATAACAGAAGCAGAAGCCAGTGACAGTGGAGTGATTAGTAAAGTTGCTGCTTCTTTCAAAAAAATTTGGAAGAAAGGAGAGAACCAAGATGAGCAGTAGCATTAGAGATCAAAGAAAGGCCAAAGAAGAATGTTCTATGATGGGAAAGATTTGAATATGTTTATATTAGGAGTGATGGTGCCAGTAGACAGACAGGGATTAAGGGGGAAAATATGCGATTACTGAAGAAATGAAGACCCTGAGAGGCAGGAGAGACTGGGGTCAAGTGGTGAGGGAAAGGGGAAGCGATGATTTTTGGGTGACCTTTGCACTGCCCTTTTTCTCTGCCCAGCCTCCCAGTCATCCTCAGGATGGTAGTTACTACCACCATCCTACCCTGGGGCCTCTCTAGTCACTCATCAGTGCAGCCCTGGTAATACCCCCCCACAATACCTCCAACACCTGTTAGGAACTTGACCTCCTATTGGAATACTGAAACCTTGGAAACTCTTTGTGCTACTCCTCAAAATAAACTGGAATCTTCTTCAACTTTTCTTGCCTCAGTATTTCTCTTATTTTCCCATGGAGTGAGGGTGGGCACCCAAAAGCTGGATTTCGCCTATTTGTTGAAAATTATAAATAATATGTGTCCATATAATTGTAAGAATCCATTGTGGAGAATTTAGTTATCTTCATCCATGGTACCATTTGAGTTGGGACATATTGCCTTAAATAAATTTCTCTCTGATACTGGTACTCAGCCAAGAACAAGTCCCTATCTACTTCAGGCCCCCTCTCTGGCCTTTCCTTTTCACCCTCATTCCTCCTATAGTTACTTCTTTTCCATCATCTAGCTCTTTACAAAGTCATCAATCATGGTCACACCATATGGAAAAATCACTTGTCCACCATAAAACAAGATAAAGATATGAAAGTTAGGTAAGCACCTATCTCCAGCTTCAAGATCTGGTTCAAAAATCAAATCCAGAAAGTCTTCCCCAACTAAATTTGACCCCATCTGTGACCATTCTTTTGCTTCGCATTCTACCAGTGACACAATATTAATGTCATCTGTTAAATACTACTTTATAGGTATCTCCTCATATACAAATCAAAGCCAATCTCCATTTGGTTGATTTTCCCAGAGGCACAGCCACACATTAAACCTCATCCTCATACGGAAACACTCTACTATTCATAGCCTAAATTTACATTTCCAAACAGAATTTCCTATCTTTCTGTTTCTCACTTCTTCACTTTTCTGAATTGAAATTAGCTGTTTCTGGAGAGAGATAAGATGGAGGTGCCAGCTGAGGAGGAAGATGACCACTCTTGGTCCTCAGTCTGGGGGGTGACAAGCAGACCTCAACTGGATCTCCACGGTTCAGAATAGAGTCTGCAGTGCTGCAGACCTGGATTTGTGGTTGGTTGTTGTTTTTTTCAATGCATCCTAGAGCAGGCTCGGAAAACCTCATTCACAAAATACTAATGCATAAGCCAGATACCCACCTATTAATTAACAATGAGAAATATGCTCTGAAAGGACCACAATGCCCAGATGAAAATCTACAATGGGAAACCACATAAAACACTCAAAATTGTTTAGTAAGATCTGAAAATTGTTTAGTAGGCTTGCGATCATAGCAAGATGTTTTTTATTTTGTTTTGTTCTGTTTTGATGAATCTTAGATAATGATTCTGGCTTGGAACTAGGCCAGATGCATAAGAATCAACTGGGAAATCTTTTAAAATACTTATTTCCCACCTCAGAACTCTCAGAATCAGAATCTCCAAGGGTGGGCCAAGGAATCTGTATTTTTAACAAGTACCACAGGTGATTCTGATGACCTACCAGGTTTGGAAACCACTGTGTTCGGCAGTCTTAACGACTGAAGTTATCCCACTCTCCATCTGGTGCAACCATCCCTACCCAAGGTCTGATCTACCAAGTAGCTAACCATGTGCACAGCAGCAGTATTATAGATACATTGTCAGTTCTTGCTTTTTTTTCCTATCCCCCATCTTGACTGCCCCTACCTTTCCCTAAACTTCTGAGGGCAGATAGGGAAGACATAATACAAGTGACTAGATTCCTTTTTCTGAATTAGAATCACATTCCTGTTATGCTTATCAGACTGATCCTAGATACTGGGACTGGACCTGAGTGTGCCCAATTGCTTAAGTCAGAGTTTACAACACTTTTTGTGATAGCAAATATCATTCAATCCTTTGAACTTACCTGCCAAAAATCATATTGTAATTTGCAGTAAAAAAATAAATAATCTATCAGCTGACAGTTTGATTTGCTATTTTAAAAATTTTGTTGAAAGCAAAGATTAGGACTTAAATTACAAAAGGTCCAGGATCATTTACTTACTCAACAAACCCTCCCTTTGTGTATTACTCCAGAGGTTTTTCTACCCAGAGAAATACACCATAGCAATATTCAGGAGGCCATGCGTGAGAGGTGTGTCTTTCTTTTGTAGAGGAGGAAAAGAGAAAGCTATAGACCATAGGCCCAATCTCAAGTACATCGGTTGTAAGCAACAATAAATATTGAAGTCAAGGATCTAGAAACTGATTCCCATTCAACAATCCATGTGCCCAACAGATGTTACAGAAAGAGTTTGTGTACGTCCTCCATGTATTTCAGTTCGAAGACTACTGCACAACAGCATTTTGAGCAGAGAATGGGGTAAGCAAATCCTCAGAGGCCAGGAAGTACAGAAGGAATAAAGGAACAGAAAGAACATTCTAACATAAATGTATTATGTGTAGAAGAAGTGAGAATGCACTGACATTTTGATGTGGAGAGTAATAATGAGCGCTTACCATGTACTGTGTGCTAAGCAATTTATAGACAATAGCCTGTTAACCCCTCATAACCTCCTTATGAGACAAATATGATAGAGAGCATCAGTATGAAGAGAAGTCAAGAGGCATCGTTTCCTATCTTTCTCCAGTGACACTTTTGACAGCCCTAGGGCAGCTGAGGGTCTAGAGATATGCATGATGGAAGAGAGAGGGAGTGAGGGACTTGAGCATGTTAATCAGGACACACCTGCAATGACTGAGACAGGGAGGCAAATGAAGTGGGGGGAGGAAGGGAGGAGTAGAATGCTAATAGATGGAGGTCACAGAGAAGGTGAAGAATGTGGTGAGCACAAGGAACCAAGGACAGGCATCCAGGAAAATGGCATGAGGTTTAATTTTGAAATGTCAAAATTTATAATGCACCGAAAGTAATATCCTTTGCAACTACTGAAATTTATGACAAAAAAAGATGAAACCTTTTGGATTTCAACTCACATATGTGTAAAGGGGTCCAAAGCTTTTCAAACTATTTTATGGGGCATTTGAGAAAAAAAGTTTGCAGTGGCCTTGCTCTCAGAGCTCCAGGAGTGAATCCCAACTGAGTTAACCCAGTCAAGTGAATACCATCCCCCTTGCAAGTGACTGCTCAAAACAGCAGGAACTGGTTCAGAAGTGAACGTATGCCTTCATCTGGCTCAATGACAATCTGAGGAAGTTTGCTGGGAGCTTCTGGGAATAGTTTCCTGCCATCCTGAGAGAAATCTCAGGAAGAGACTTCTATATATGGTTGCCTGGAACTGCTACTGCCATTTCACTCCCAAGTTGTGGGTGACGGCAGGTAAAGCTAAGAAAGTTGAGGGGAAATGGAACCAGGGCCAAGAGATTAAGTCAGTCCTGAAACCACTTTACCTGTTGTCTTCCAATAATGAGAGTTAATAGCATGCATTAAGCCAACTTGAGCTGTAGTCTTACTTACATTACAGACAAAAGCATTTACTTTTGATACAAATCCTTTCCCTTAACTTCTGAAAGGCCAGATACGCAATATCTAGTGTAAGAATCACCTCCCCAAAGTTTTCACTAACACCTGCAGGAAGGAGGTTGTCTCTTAGTCCTCCAACCCAGCATTTCACTGACCTCTTTCTTTGGACTATAGTTATCATGTCGCTTCCTGTTCATTTCTTCCCAAGACCTACAGAATAAAAACTTAACATGGCTCATAATGCCCTCCTGGTCAGGCCCCTGTCGCCCTTTCCATCACCTGTCCCACGCTCTCCAATGACTGCTGAAAGCTCAGGGTGCTGCAGTGCAACACTCCCTATTCTTGAAAGCGCCTTTGCCTTTGCAAACAGGTTATTCCCGCTGCCTGGCCACCTTGTGCACTTAACATCTACAGGACTCAGCCAAGCACAGACAGTCCCTTCTGCCTTCTTCCCTCCCCCTAAGACTCCATCTTGTAGCAGTTACCTCATTGCATTAGTCTATTTTCATGTCTGCTTCCCTCTCTATAACGTGAGCGAGGATGACGTTCCAGCCATCTTGGTATTCCCAGTGCCTAGCACATTTCCGGTACCTGGCAAATGATGTTCAATGAATCTGTGTAAATGCCTTATCTGCATAACGAATCTGTGATACCCTTGAGGACTAACTAGATATGTCATTCATTTTGTAGCTAAACAGCCTGACACATAGCGGATGACAATAACTGTTTGTAGAAATGAGTTCCTTTTCCCAGTCGGGGTGGTATTTAATTTAAAGCACTATTATCCTCCTTTCCGCTGTCCTCCCCGTGGTTCCTACAATCAAGAAGGCTCTATTACTTGTCTCCTTTCCAAAACTAACCCTCATAAGCCAATAACCTACCGGCCGGCACAATATGCGGGGGGGGGGGGGGGGGGGTAGTTTTGGGCGTCGCCTCACCTTTCCTCCTCGAAGTCTACCTGGGGAGGGTAAGTCGGAAAACCACAGCTCCCACTGGCCCCCACCTCGGGCCCGAGGCAGGGAGTAGCCCTGCTTCCTCCGCCCTCGCGGCTGACAGGCACGGAACCGCACGCTCTGTGTGCGGGTGGGACACGGAGGCCCGGGCTGACCATAAAGTCCAAGGTCACAAAGCGAACCCGGGTCGGGAACGGGCCTAACGCGGGGTTTCCCCTCGGCTCGCGGGCCGGGAAGTCGGGAGTCTAGCGCCCTCCTCCCTCCCGCCGGGACGGAATGAGGTCTCACCGCAGGCCGCCACCGCCCCACGCTCGCTCCGCTCGGGCTCCCGGGGCTGCTCCGCCCGCTCGCGCACAGCCCGCAGCTGTTGTCTTGGTTTCACTGGCGACGGGCACCGGCTACTTCCGGGAGCGGGCGGCGCTCCAGCCAATCAGCGCGCGCCGCACTCCGCGGGCGGAGCAGGTGGCTCGCACGCCGCCGGCGCCGCCTCCCCTCTCCCGCTTTCCTCTCTGCGGACTCGCAGCGGAACCTGCGCGCCTTCTCGCCACCGCCTGCCGACGCTGCCCGCGGAGTGGCCCTGTGAGCCGGCCATTGCCCACTTCAGCCCCGGGGTCACTAAGGAGCTGGGTCCTCCGGGTTTCCTAGAACGGCTCCGGGGATGAACTTCCGCCCTGGGACCGGCCGCTCTGCGCGCTCCCGTCGCTCCCTGAGCATTGACGGCTGGAGAAGTTGGGAGTCGGCTTCGCTTCTTCGCGGGGCAGAGGCTGCGGGGCCTCCTTGAACCCCCACCTGCATCTCTTATGCCTGAGTCCAGTCAACACGGACCCGCTAGCTCCCAGGAAGAAGCGGGGGTCGCAGGAGGACCTGCCAGCGGTCCCGGAAGGCTTATCGGAGACGGGGGTGAGGTTTGGACTGAAATCTGAAGGTTCACATAACGGGAACAGCGTTCTACGCTAGCATTTTTTACGCCTTTCCTCTCGCTTCAGAACGTTGGTACTTGTTACTTTCTCTGCTCTTCTTTGTACAAGATTCTTTTTAAAAATATATTTTATTTTGATTTTTTACAGAGAGGAAGGGAGAGGGATAGAGAGTTAGAAACATCGATCAGCTGCCTCCTGCACACCCCCTACTGGGCATGTGCCCACAACCAAGGTACATGCCCTTGACTGGAATCGAACCTGGAACCTTCAATCGAACCTGGAACCTTCAGTCTGCAAGCCGACGCCCTATCCACTGAGCCAAACCCGTTAGGGCGATTCTTTCTGTGTGTGTGTGTGTGTGTGTGTGTGTGTGTGTGTGTTTATTGATTTCAGAGAGGAAGGGTGAGGGAGAGAAAGGAGAATCATTGATCGGCTGCCTCCTGCACGCCCCCCACTGGGGATCAAGCTGGCAACCCAGGCTTGTGCGCCAAAGGGAATGAATGAATCGGTGACCTCCTGGTTCACAGGTAGATGCTCACTGAGCCACCCCTGCCGGGCAGATTCTTGTTATTCAGGTGCCCATTCAAAAGTAACCGGTTGTTGCCCTAACCGGTTTGGCTCAGTGGATAGAGCGTCAGCCTGCGGACTCAAGGGTCCTGGGTTCGATTCCGCTCAAGGGCATGTACCTTAGTTGTGGGCACATCCCCAGTGGGGGGTGTGCAGGAGGCAGCTGATTGATGTTTCTCTCTCATCAATGTTTCTAACTCTCTGTCCCTCTCCCTTCCTCTCTGTAAAAAAATCAATAAAATATATTTTTTAAAAAAAGTAACTGGTTGGAGTAGCTTTCCATCCTATCTAATGTTGCCTCAAACTCCACTACCCCTCCCAAGTATCAGTTACAGGGAAGGGTTATGATTGGCCCTATTTGGGTCTGGTGCTCACCCCTGGACCAATCATTATATTCAGGTGAAAGGGATAGTAGGATTAGCCAAATCTGGGTCACTATTTACCCCAATTGTGGGGTCTGGCTTTTGTGTTCGCCTCACTACAATAGGGAAGGGAGTGACTATTCTCAGAAAGGGATATTGTATATATACAGTGTGTCTCCCCCCCCCCCCCCAATGTTAATGGCTGGTAGCTCAATGGATGTTTCTTTTCAAATTTAACCATTGGAATTAATAATTATTCAAAGTGTGTATACATTTTTTGGGACACCCTGTATATCCAGTACACGCCTAGAAGAAAAGAAAACTTTCTCTTGAGGTCATCATTGGGATTAGGCTCTAGACTCTTAAGGTCCATCATTTTAGCCACTCTCACACCAATATCCTTAACTTTTTTGACCTACTGTCTGCAACTATCCAGGAAGTTTGTTAACCCTGGGTCAGTTGAAATATCCATTTTCCTTGCCCAGGCTAATAACTAGTGGGGAAAATTACACATTTGGGGGAGGAGCCCCAGGATCAATGTATAATTTCCACTTTCCAAAGGTTTGTCACTGCTCCCCAGAAATCATTTTCTGTTTCCCTAGTCAGCTTGCCTACCACTTTCCACGATTGCCATTTCACCTTCATTCTGCTCAAGCCATGATCCAAGAGGAATCAGTTACCATCACAATTCATTGCCAGCCACATTCATCCCAAGATGCCCAGACTACGAAAGTATCCTGCCTCAGAACCGCATCTGGTTCTACTGACTTTACCTAATGTACCTGCATTAATGGGCATCTGCGTCAAGAGCCTAGATCAGTGATTCTCAAACTTGGCTGCACATTGGAATCCCCTGGGGACCTTTACAATATTAATGCCCAGCACCACCCATATAGATTCTGTTGCAATTAATCTCAGATATAATCTGGGCAAGGTTGTTTTGGTTTTGTGTGTGTGTTTGTGTGTTTTTGAGAGGGGTTTGTGTTTGCTTTTTTAGCTTTCCAAGTGATTCTGACATGCAGCTAACAAGGTTGAAAACCAATAGCCTAGGTCAGTGGTTCTCAAAGTGTAGTCTCTGAATCAGAAATTCAGGGGTTAGGGCTCAACCATCTGTGTTTAACAAGCTCTTCAGGGGTTCTGATAAACACTAAAGTTTGTCCCAGACATTGACAGTGCTTCATTTGTTCAGCCCTTGTATGTGAGTTAGTCAGGAAAAGGATAAGTTCTATCCTCCCGGCTATTCCCCTGCCTACCTGATTTATCACACTAACCCAGCGTTTCTCAACCTGTGGGTCGCGACCCTTTTGGGGGTCGAACGACCCTTTCACAGGGGTCACCTAAGACCATCAGAAAACACATATATAATTACATATTGTTTTTGTGATTAATCACTACGCTTTAATTATGTTCAATTTGTAACAATGAAATTGGGGGTCACCGCAACATGAGAAACTGTATTAAAGGGTCACGGCGTTAGGAAGGTTGAGAACCACTGCTCTAGCCAGTGTAGGGGCCATCTGGGGCAGTGGGAATCTGCTGAAGAAAGGAGATCAAGACATATGATCCACAAATGCCATCCCAATGTCCAGTGTGAACGAGGATGCAAATGACTGGATGGGGGCTGATGTTTCATGGTCTCCTAACAAGCTCAGGACTTTCACTGAATAGATTTTTATGAGCAGTGTTGCTCCTCTTGGGGAAAAAAAAAATGGCAGGTAGGAACCTTGTCTGCCTTCTTCAATTCACACAGGGACAGGCACATGAAAAATAAAAGACACACTGCTCATGTTCACCCTTGTCCCTTCTCTTCTGTCTGTGGAACACATGGGAAGGGGGGCGATCAGCACCAGCTACACTCATTTCTAAAACTTTCAATCACATCATCTATCTAATTAGTTTACAACTCTGTTTTGGGCCTGGTGCCGATTGCAGTTATATTTTCAGTTGTCTATTGTCATCTCAGTGTCATCTCAGACAGCATGTAAGTGTAAGCCGGTGTTAGGATTCTGGAAGAGATGACCATAAGCACACACACACACACACACACACACACCCCGAAAACCTTCAGGTCTTTCAATAACCACATTCCAAGTTATTACTGTTATTGTAGGTAGCTAGATATTAATAAAGGAAGGGAGCCAAGGGAATCAGACATTAATGAGCATAAGCAACTGGGGAGCATGAGCCTGCTTGCTTTACCGGGAAGTCACAGCTTCACACATCCCCAGGGAATTGCCCATCTGTTCCCCCAAGATCACTAGGGGAAGGGATGGAACAAAAAGAGGGAGGTAGGCACAGGCACAATAGTAGCCAAGATGGTGACCATAGAGGCCCGTCAGTCCAGCCTGGGAAAAGAACGGATTGGTTAGAAGGTGGACCCAGTGCAAGCCCTGCAAAAGTTTGGGAAATTGATTTGTTATTTTGAAAGTGGGCCTGGCCCTTCCCAGGCCCGAGATGATATACAGGGACTTGCCCCATGTAATTGCGTATTCATTCTCCTAAATATACAGAACCAAGCAGCATGGCAGTTGTTAAAACTTTCCATGGAGTTTAATTGCATCTTACTTCTCCTTTAAAGTAAAATTTCTGCATACATTTTTCAGTGCTAACATTATTACAATTATGTAATAACTGCAAGGGTTATCATATAAATTATAAAAATTATAACTACATTTTTGCCATCTTTGTAATCCTTTATTTTTTATTTTAAATAAACTTTTTTTGCAATATAATCTTATGCTGTACAACATATGTGGTACACCTTAAACTAATACAATGGTATCTGTCAATTACATCTCAATAAAACTGAAAAAAAATAAAAATAGTAAACTTTTAATTTTAGAACAGCTTTAGATTGATAGAAAAATTGCAAAAATGGTACAGAGTCCCATATACCCTACATCCAATTTCCCCTATTCACATCTTGCAAGAATATGGTACATTTATTATAATTAATGAACCAGTTGATACATTGTTCCTAATTAAAGTCCATAACTTAATTCAGATTTCTAGTTTTTACTTACTATCCTTTTCCTATCCCAGGATCCCATCTAGAATACACATTACAGTTAGTAGTTATGTCTCTTTAGGCTCCTCTAACAGCATTTTTTTTTAAGATAACAGCACAATCCACAACATGACCACAGGAGGTGCAGAAGCAAATCAAAACAACTGCCCCGTTCCTCTGAGGAAAAGGAGGCGGGCATTGGTTTCTCAGCTCAGGAGGCATTCATGTGAACAGTGCACAGTTTCCTTCGCAAACTTTCATTTGGTGGGTCTTGAAATTTTGTTTTAATTTGAAGGGATTGGCTTTATTCCAAATGAACTTTCTATCCTATGCTTTCAAAGTACTCAACATCACATAAAATGTCCAGGGACACCACACAGACACGAGGCTGTTCCCCTGGTGAACAGAAGACAGATCCAGATTTCGGGGGCCCCTCGGGAGACTGCGGTTTTAGAACGTCCGGATGGGATTTTTAGAGCAGTTTTAGGTTTACCACAAAATTGAGAAAGAAGTGCAGAGACTTTCCTGCCCAGTGCATTTCCTGTTTTCCTCATTGTCAGCATCACTCACCAGAATGGTACTTTTTTTTTTTTAACCAAGGATTAACCTATTGACACATTATAATCAGCTGAAGTCTATGGTTTACCGTAGGGTTCACTCTTGGTGTTGTACGTGCTGTGGGTATGGACCAAAGTTTCATGGACTCCATCAATCATTATAAATATCGGATAGAGTATTTTCACTCCCCTAAAAGCATTGTGCTGTGCCTATTCATGGCTCTCCCCCTTCCTCCTAGAAACCAATGATATTTTTATCTTCATAGTTTTACCTTTTTAAAAATATATATATATATATATATATTTTATTGATTTTACAGGGAGGAAGGGACAGGGATAGAGACTTAGAAACATCGATGAGAGAGAAACATCGATCAGCTGCCTCCTGCACACTCCCCACTGGGTATGTGCCCACAACCAAGGTACATACCCTTGACAGGAATCGAACCCGGGACCCTTGAGTCCGCAGGCCGATGCTCTATCCACTGAGCCAAACCGGTCAGGGCCATAGTTTTACCTTTTATAGAATGTCATACAGTTGGAATCATACAGTATATAGCCTTTTCAGATTGGCTTTTTTTTTCTCACTTTGTAATATGCATTTAGGTTTTCTACATGTCTTTTCATGGGTTCATAGCTCATTACATTTTATCACTGAATAATATCCCATTGTCCAAATGTATCCAGATTTGTTTATGCATTCATGTACTAAAGGATATCTTTGTTTGTAAGTTTTGGCAACTGGGAATAAAGCTACTACATTAATAAAGTAAAAAAGAAAAGAAAGTCTAGGATGGGGGCAGAGCTATCTATATTTTAATCCCCCAGGTGATTAAAATATAAAATATAAATCTAAAAGGCACCTCAACTCTGAGGAACAAGGCTGTCAATTCAAATTCAGTATCCAAGTAACACAGCAGCCTAGTTACTGAAATTCACACTCAAGAGAATTAATAATGAATATTTCAGTAAAAATGCGCCAAGCACATAAGTATACAGACATCCTTAAACCTACATTCAGGAGATGCTACCAAATCTCATTTTCAGTGTGGTTACTGAAACCTGAAATACTTTTTTTTTTTTAATATATTTTATTGATTTTTTACAGAGAGGAAGGGAGTGGGACAGAGAGTCAGAAACATGGATGAGAGAGAAACATCGATCAGCTGCCTCCTGCATACCCCCCACTGGGGATGTGCCCGCAACCACGGTACATGCCCTTGACTGGAATCGAACCTGGGACCTTTCAGTTCGCAGGCCGACGCTCTATCCACTGAGCCAAACCGGTCAGGGCTGAAATACTTTTATTTACCCTCGGAATGTTGTATGCATGTTGGATAAGGTCTCCTAACAACCCGAAAAAATGTTGTTTGTCCAATAACACATACCCTTGCAATGAGCAGCGTGAAGGAATGCTGTGGTGTTGTAGTCATAAGACAAAAGGAAAGCAGATAAGAAGGAATATTTTATTTATCTGAAGTGTTGATGTTGAGTAAATAGAACAAGAATAAAAGAAAATGTGGGCACAGTCAGAGTTATCGAGAGAACCATCTGAATTATTTCAAGAATTCTAAAGATGGTTAGTCCATTTTTACCCCAGAACCCAAGACTGCCTTTTCTCTTAGGGTTTTCTTTCAGGTATTCTCACCTGCATATACTGTAGAATTACCTCGGGAACTAAGAAAACAAAAAGAAACAAAAAGAAAAAAAAAGAAGTCTCCTGAGGTGTTAGTGTGCTAGGACTATCATAATAAAGTACCACAAACAATGGGGCTTACACAACAGAAATTTATTTTTTCAGGGTCCTGGAAGCTAGGACATCCAATATCACGGTGTCAACAGCGTGGGTTTCTCCCGCAGCCTCTCTCCTCGCCTCGTAGATGGCTGTCTGCTTATTGTGTCCTCACATGACCTTTCCTTGATGCAGAGTATCCCTGGCATTTCCTCTTTTCTTAAAAGGACATCAGTCAGATTGGATTTGGGCCCCACCCTTACGACCTCATTTTACCTTAATTAGCTCCTTAAAGGCCCCCTCTCCCAATGCAGTCACCTTGGAGGTTAGGATTTCAACATATGAATTTGAGAGAGATGACAATTCAGCCCACCATACGATGCTTCCCCCAGATCAATTCAATTTTAAAAATGATCCTTTTCTCAGAGCTTTCCGGGATTGAGAACCACTGCTGAGCATGAACTTTGGAGACAGCCCTATGCTACACGTGGGCTTCGAGCACTTACTAGCTCTGCACCCCTGGGAAGATGACCGGAGCTTCGAGTCTCAGTGTCCTCTCCTGTAAAATGCAGTGATATTAGAACATAGGGTTCCGGTGAGAGTTAAATGCACAACAAGTACTTAGCACATGCCAGGCACTAGAGTGGACGCAGTGGCAGTTACCACGGCAGCTGCTGCTAGTGCAAATAAGGAGAACGAGCTTTTCTGGAGGAAGCAGGAAGGAGTTGGAACAATGGGGTAGAAAGAAAGGGTGTCTGTGTGAGAAAGGTTATCTGAAGTGGAATCAAGTAGCTGGGGAATCATTAAAGGCACAGACAGGAGCGGGAGCTATGTTTATGTATCTAGGCATCCCCTCCCCGAGCGCGGATGATGAGACAGTGTCCTCCCTGGGCATCAGGTGGCGCCCCGAGCCTGCACATCAGAGTCAACGGTGGCTGGGAAAGTGGATGAGAAGGAAAAAGTTGAGTCTCCGAGAGCATGCGTCCACCTGACACAGCTGCCACTTTGTACAGAGAGGGCATCTTAAGTCAATGTTTACATTTCACTGAAGCCATAAAATTCAGTCTATAGATAAATCCTCTAGATTTCCCCCCCTGATTATTTGTATATCAAGGGACATATTAAAACACTAGAGGCCCGATGCATGAAATTTGTGCAGTAGGCCTTCCTTCCCCCGGCCGCTGGCACCAGCTTCCCTCTGGCACCCGGGACCTGGGCTTCCCTCACAGCCCCAGCTTCATCCAGAAGGTCGTTCGGAAGGATGTCTGGAAGGCCGTCCAGTCTAATTAGTATATTATGCTTTTATTATTATAGATGTACTGTGACAGGTAAATAAGTTTGTTTTTAATAATTAGGTCCCATATTGTTAATTATAGAGTACTACTATTCATCATAAACAATACTAGGACAATGCTAGATTAAAGTGATATATTTTCTCAGTGATTTATCCACATCAGCTAAATTAAGGAAGAAAATTAAAAATTCTTAATATAAAGGATCTAGCTAAGCAACATCCAGGGGTGGGCAAACTTTTTGACTCGAGGGCCACAATGGGTTCTTAAACTGGACCGGAGGCCGGAACAAAAGCATGGATGGAGTGTTTGTGTGAACTAATATAAATTCAAAGTAAACATCATTACATAAAAGGGTACCGTCGTTCTGCTGATGTATGTTAGTTTTATTCATTTCAAACGGGCGATCTGCCACGCTGATCAGACTGTCAGTTT
>NW_005871474.1:438706-484278 GCF_000147115.1 Myotis lucifugus
CCCAATAATACCCACTCCTCTCAGCGTCCTGGAGGTTTAGCTGGGCGCAGCGGTCGCAGTCTTCCCTGAGCTGCGCGTGGCCGTGTGGCGGCCGGTGGGAAGTTTCCTTGAGAGGCACATGGCAGGTGCCCCCTCCAGGCCCTGCCTGGAACATGGTTTTGATGACAGGAGCTCCACCTTATACCTGCAGGCTGAGGCTGTGCCCGAGGAGGACAGAGTGGGAAGCTACAAACAGCCTGATCCCAGGTGCTACCGGGGCTCCATGGAAACCCTGGATTGTCCCCCTCGGGACAATGGAGAGGAAAATAAACGTAAATAATGCGGAAGCCACTATTATTTCAGGTCTTAAATCACAATCCGGCTGATACATCATAGAAGAACGCTAGCTTTGTTTACACAGACTATTTCAAGAAAATAATATGGATCCGAGAAGGGAAGATCGAGTAGAGAAGGTAGTGAGAGGGAGAGGAAGACGACCCTTTTAAAACCGAGTAGCGTCAGGCCGAAAAGCAGGGGGAGAGGGGGAGGACCCTGCCGTGAACTCTTGGCTGATGGGAGTCCTCTCGCTGCTGTCTGCACAGGAGCCGGATGCCTAGAGCGGGAGGACGACGGGAAGACCTTCGGGCCCCTGCTGGCCTTGCTGGAATTAGTCACCAAACCAGTAGGGGGAGAAGGGGGGGTTAATCAAGGTCCTAAGTTTCTGAGATAAGAGAGTAACAAGTGGAGGTGAAGCTTAAGGTATTAATCATCCAATAAATTATTACTGAGTCACCATTGACAGGCACTTTTTCCCCAATAAGTAGTTTACTTTTGTAATGACTGAGACGTTCCGGGATGATTGTAAGGAATGGTAGATAAGACACTATACTTAAGTGTTTAGTCCTAGTCTCTTCCTCTGGGAAAAGGGATGCTTTGGCCCTGGCCGGTGTTGCTAAGTGCTTAGAGCAGCCACCTGCACACCGCACCGAAGGATCGTGGGTTGGCTTCCCCGTCAAGGGAGGGCATGTACCTGGGTTGTAGGCTCCAGCTCGTTGGGGCCTGCATGGGAGGCAACCAATCAATGTGTCTCTCTGGCATCGATGTTTCTCTCTCCCCCACTCCTTCCACTCTCTAAGAATCAATGGAAAAAATATCCTCCAGTGAGGATTAACAAAGATAGATAGATAGATAGATAGATAGATAGATAGATAGATAGAATGCTTTGATCGTTATACCAGGGGCCCATTACCTGAGAAAGTCAAAGATGGGTTCCTCCAGGAAAGCCAACATCAAACTGTGAGGCCCTGTGCCTTGTCTCTAGGCCAGAGACATCCTGTTAGGCATTTGGTGCAATCCCTCTCGAGCCGCTAGAATGAGCAGCATATAGACGACAATAGCTGTTGGTGTCCTCTTTTTGTTTTGTTTTTGTGTGGTGAACTTTTATCTTGGGTACTTACAATGGCTTTAAAAATAAAATGCTGTGGCTGAAAGTTACATTGAAAAGGAAGAAGTTCTTTCAGCAAACCATCCGAGGTCTCCCTGTTCGTCTTTTCCCCAGTCCCCTGCATGAGCATCTGTCTGTCTTGAGGGCCCCCAGGCCACCCTCAGGTCTGATGATTCGCTAGCGTGACTCACCAGTCAGACAGCTGGGATACTGAGTTGTGTTTTACTGTGGCGAAAGGGGACAGATTAAATCAACAAAGGGAAAGGGCACACAGGGTGGAGTCCAGGAAAGACTAGACTGAAGCTTCCAATTGTCTGCTGCCGGTAGGATCACACGGACAGCAGCACTTTGCTCTCCCGGCAATGATGTGTGTCGACGTGTACAACGTGTTGCCAAACAGGGAAGCTCGGCCAAGCCTCAGAGTTCAGAATTTGTATCGCAGTCAGTTGTGGAAGCATGGTGTGCCCTTGGGAATGACCTCAGCTAGTCAGGGTCCTTCCCAGGAGTCAAACTGATGCAGTGTGTTGCCCTGGCCGGTTTGGCTCAGTGGATAGAGCATCGGCCTGCAGACTGGAAGGTCCCGGGTTCGATTCCGGTCAAGGGTATATGCCCAGGTTGTGGGCTCAATCCCCAGTAGTGGGCGTGCAGGAGGCAGCCAATCAATGATTGTCTCTTATCATTGATGTTTCTCTCTCTCTCTTCCTCTCCCTTCCTCTCCAAAATCAATTAAAAAAATTTTTTTTTTAAACTGATGCAGTGTGGCCCAAAGCCTCTAGGAAGGCAAAAACAGGTGTTCCCCACGCATCACCTTGTTAGGTGGTGTGGCCCAAGGCCTCGTGTACACACAGATACTCCTGTCCCCCAGCAGGTGGGCCAGTCCTGAAAATCCTTGGAATGTTCAAGGTTTGGGCAGCCCAGGCCCTCTAAGGGATAGCCCTCCACCTTTACAATAAAGCCAAAATGATAAATAAACCCACAAACCTAGTACCTTTATAAAAAGGCACCATTCCCGGAGCTAGCTTCTGAACACCTTCACCCCTTGCTTGAAAAGGGTCCACAGAGCATATTTCTAACGGCAACGTGTCTGGCATTGTGGGCGCTTGAAGGTGTGAATGAAACACCTCCCGGGTGTTTTCCCTTCCTTCATGTTCTCTCTGTTCCAGCTGTTCCCAGACCCCCAAGATCCAGCTTTCCATTTAGTCGCCTCCAAGCAAGTCATTCAGGCTCCAGGGCTCTTGACCAGGGCCAGGACCAGGGTGAGGCCAGTGAGGCCCGAGGCCACAGCATTTCAGGTGGATCACTCTCGGGGTCACACAGGAGAGTGACCCCCTCCGCACATTCTGAACCCCGGCCGCCTCGCTCCCTCTTGGCCCTGCACTCTACCGTGAAAGCGTCTCTGCATGGGGACCCACACCCCTTAGTTTTGTGTGTTCAGCGGGAACGGGCAGGTATGAAGGGAAGCACAGCGGCCGGGGCCGGGACACAGAGTCAAGCATTCATCCAGGTAAGCTGGACTGTCTTGTGGCTGCACCACCCTGAAGGCTAATTCAGTGAACTTGAAGGGCCGGAAAGTAACTGGAGTGGGTCCCGGTGGCCGGCATCCACTTCCCTCATTGTTACCAGGGCCCCTGCACCAGTCAACCCTTTCAGAGAGCTCTTTTTCAACAGCATCTCAGAATCTTTATGAACTATATCTTGATGGTAGAAAACTATATCTTTTTTTAAAAATATATTTTATTGATTTTTTACAGAGAGGAAGGGAGAGGGATAGAGAGTTAGAAACATCGATGAGAGCGAAACATCGATCAGCTGCCTCCTGCACACTCCCCACTGGGGATGTGCCCGCAACCAAGGTACATGCCCTTGACCGGAATTGAACCTGGGACCCTTGAGTCCACAGGCTGACACTCTATCCACTGAGCCAAACCGGCCAGGGCTATATCTTTTTTTTTTTACATCTGTATTTATACCAGTTGATTTTAATCCTATCATGGTTGGGTTCTCTCTCCTGGTTCTATCCAGGATCTCCAGCCAGTCTTTTTTTTTTTTTTTTAAATCCTCACCTGAGGATATTTTTCCATTGATTTTTAGAAAGAGTGGAAGAGAGATGGAAAGACGGAAAGAAACAGCGATGTGAGAGAAACACACTGATTGGTCGCCTCCTGCACGGGCCATGACCAAGGCTGGGGAGGAGCCTGCAATCGAGGTATGTGCCATTGACCAGAATCAAACCTGGGACCCTTCAGTCCTCAGGCTGATGCTCTATCCACTGAGCCAAACCGGCTAGGGCAAAAACTATATCTTAATGGTCAGCACCCTCCATCTCTGGGCTACCTTGCATTTCCCTGATTTGGGGTACAAAAATGACTGCAGGAGATTTCAGGAGCTCTGACCCTTATCAACATGGACATTCAGGCTGCTTACAAGGCATAACAAGTCAGAATGTGTCCATTAACTTCCAGAATTGCATCCACTGCTTTTCCATCTGGGGTGGCACAAATAAGTAGGACTAGAAACACTATCCTCCAGGCTTACTTCTGGATCCGTTATTTACATAGCAAATGTACGAACCTGGGAGGTGCATAGCTGGCCGTTTTGCATCACAAAATAAATTCACAGATATATTTTAATTGCTCACATTTTTGTCATCTCTTTTTTCACGGAGTAGATTCTCAGGAACTAGTCTGGTGGAAGGTATCCTCGCTTCCACTACATTCATAGGATTCTTCCCTGAGATGAATTCTTTGAGTTGTAAAGCTTGGCCCAGGCCAGACAGCATTTTCACGTTTATTACATTCAAGCAGTTTCTCTCCCATAGGAATCATCTGCGGTCAAATAAGGTCTGAACTATAATTGAAGGCCTTCCCACACTTATGGCATTTACAGGGTTTCTCTCCAGAATGAAGCCTTTGATGTTGAATGAGACTCAAGCTTTGATGAAAGGCTTTACCACATTGGATAAATGACGGGGTTTCTCTCACAAGCAGACACAGTGATGTAGATAGAGCAAGGTGTGCGGCTGAGGCATGGCTTTCCATCAGTCATTACCTTCAAAGGGGTTCTCTTCTAGCCCAGCCGCATGGCTCAGTGGTTGATCATCGACCTATGAGCCAGGAGGTCGCAGTTTGATTCCAGCCGAGGGCACATGCCCAGGTTGTGGACTCAAGCCCCAAGAGAGGGCGTGCAGGAGGCAGCAGCCGACCCATGATTCTCTCTCATCATTGATGTTTCTATTTCCTCCCTCTCCCTTCCTCTCTGAAATCAATAAAAAATATATATATATTTTTTTAAAAAAGGGAGGGTTCTCTTCTAGCACGAAGTCTCCGGACTGGTAAGGCTGAATTATGTCTAAATGTCTCCCCGCGCTCCTACATGCATAGGTTTTTTCCCAGTGTGAACTCACTGATGTTCACGGAAGCCTAAGCTGAGGCTCCTCCACGCTCAGTGCACGCCCAGAGGCTCCTCCCAAACGAACTTCCTGAGCTTGGGCAATGCATGAGCTCCCCCAGGAGGCTTTCTCTCTACGCACCAATGCCGTGTCTCCACTGCAAAGTCTCTGATGCTGAACAAGTCAAAATTGCCACCTCAGAAGTTTCCACGCGTTCCTTACTCTCACAAGGGTTTTTCCACTCTGAATCCAATAATACCTAGTGAGCTCTGACTTCCCTTTGGAAACTGTCCAGCATTTACGACGTGTACATCGTTTTTCTCCCATGGGCTATCCTGTGTGGCGCATGGCACACATTCCTCTGGCCACACGTTTTCACCCAGCTCGTTAGTACAAATGAAGAAAATGGGTAAATCCTTGCTGTGGGGAGGGCAGCACTTGCTCCTTGTCGGAGGAATCCAACTGACATAAACTCCAAGGAGAACAAACTTTCCCAAGTGAAAAACGCACGCACCTTTTGGCTGGACAATTCCATTTCTAGTAACGCATTCTTCAGGGAGACGTGCTGTGCGTAAATGACAAGTGTACAAGGTCACTTACAAGGTTATTGAGTGCAACATGGTTCCCAATAGCAAATGGTTTGAAACAGTCTAAATGGACCCATGGGAAAGTGGTTAAGTAAATGATGATATAGCCATAAAATGGCATACCTTGCAGCCACGACTGAAAATGAAGAAGCTCTTCCTGCCCTAGTTGGTTTGGCTCAGTGGATAGAGCGTCGGCCTGTGGACTGAAGGGTCCAGGGTTCGATTCTGGTCAAGGGCATATACTCAGGTTGAAGGCTTGATCCCCAGTGGGGGGTGTGCAGTGCAAGAAGCAGCCAATCAATGATTCTCGTTATTGATGTTTCTCTCTCTCCTGAAATCAATAAAAATATATTTTTTAAAAAAAAACTCTTCCGCCCTGACCAGTCTGACTCAGTGGACAGAGCGTCGGCCTGTGGACTAAAGGGTCCCGGTTCGATTCCGGTCAAGGGCATGTACCTTGGTTGTGGGCATATCCCCAGTAGGGGGTGTGCAGGAGGCAGCTGATCGATGTTTCTCTCTCATCAACGTTTCTCTCTATCCCTCTCCCTTCCTCTCTGTAAAAAATCAATAAAATATACATTTTTTTTAAAAAAAAAAGGCTCTTCCTATCTTTTCCTCCCTTTTCTCCCCCCCCCCCCCCAATAGCCTCCTACCTCCCACCTCCACTTATTTTTTCCTCTTAAAACTGGGTGTCATACATTTCAGAGAGTATAAGCATACATTCTCAGAGACAGGAGTTCGGAAGTGGCCTGGCCCTCAGAAACAACTGGCGCGGGAAATACTGGTGCCTGGGGCTCTGGTAGGGGCTCAGCCGCCCGTCTGTGGGTCAGGCCGTCTGTCTTCGGCTCGGCCTCCGCTTCTGTGGTGGGCTGCTTCCTGAGCCTTTGCTTCCATCTTGACTGAGTGGCCCACTTTGCAGAGCTTTCTGCTGTTGGTGCCACTTGACCAATGTCAGAATTTCCTGGATTTTCCTCTAGGCAACCTACGAAAGGAGAGAGTTTTGAAGTTTCTAACTGGTCAAAAGTTACTGAAAGTTGTTTTACTTTTCAAAAACTTCACAAGAAGTTGGTTGGGAGATTGATTACACATACTAATCAGTTTTGTTTGCTAGTAAGTTTTTGGAATCACCTGCTAAAAGGGGGATTAAGAATGTTTGGCTCAGTGGATAGAGCATTGGCCCACAGGCTGAAGGGTCCCAGGTTCAACTCCGGTCAAGGGCACATACCTCGGTTGCAGGCTCGATCCTTGTGGAGGCGAATGCGGGAGGCAACCAGTCGATGTAGCTCTGTCACATCAATGTTTATCTTTGTCTCTCCCCCTCCCTTCCACTCTCTCTAAAAATCAATGGAAAAATATCTTCGAGTGAACATTAACAACAACAACAAAAAGAGTGTTTGGGCCTTAGCCGGTTTGGCTCAGTGGATAGAGCGTCAGCCTGCGGACTAAAGGGTCCCAGGTCCGATTCCCGCCAAGGGCACATGCCCAGGTTGTGGGCTCGATCCCCAGTGGAGGGGGTTCAGGAGGCAGCTGATCAATGATTCTCTGCCATCACTGATGTTTCTATCTCTCTCTCCCTCTGAAATCAATAAAAAAATATATACATATTTTTTTTAAAAAGAGTGTTTGGCGCTAGAATCTGTGGCCCACATGGAGGCAAAGGCAGGGGGTGGGTGTGGAACGGGGAGCTCAGCTTCTGGTGGCAGGGTCTGGGGGAGGGGCAGGCGCCATGTCCAGCGCCAAGGTAGTGAGAAGAAGCCCCTGGTGCAGCCCAGCAGCGGGCCCAGGAGAGGGACGAGGAAGATAAGGCATTCAAGCAGAAACAAAAGAGGAGCAGAAGAAACTCAAGCAGCTAAAAACAAAGGTCCCGGGCCACGGGTGAAATTCGGAAATCTGGCAAAAAGTGAGCTGTTCTTGTGCCTGGGGCAATGGCGGTCCTTGGCTCCGCTCCTGTTTTAACATCTCTTGCCACCTTTCGCAAGAAGGAAGTGCTGCCTTGGGGCCTGTTCTACAGTAAGAATGAACTTTTGTAACTGATAATAGTAGTAATAAATAAAAACTAAGAAGCTCTTTATATACCATAATGGAACTACCTTAAAAATAAAAATAAGGTTCCGGGATGGGGTTACCGAACAATACCAACTGTGTAACTAACACCAACAACAGCAAAAGGAAAGTAGCACGTATTTGATTGAATGCACACAGACTATCTCTGGAAGGACTCAGAGACCCCAACTCTAGGGAGGAAAGCAGGGTGCTGGTGCCCTTTTGTTCTTTTGAATTCTGTACTACAAAAAGGTATTGGTGCTTATTTCTTTAAAATTTTGTATTGATTTTTAGAGACAGAGGAAGGGAGAGGGAGAGGGGGAGGGAGAGGGAGATTGGATTCATTGTAAATGTATATTGCAACTCTAGGGCCAATTCTAGGGCAACCACTAAAAAAGATTTTAAAAAAGAAACATAACTGATATACTAAGAAAGGAGAGAAAACTAAATCATACAAAATGCTCAATTAAAACCACAAAAGGTAGGAAAAAGAGTATAAGACAGAAATAGGAACAAATAAAAAGAGCAACAAGTAGAAAATAGTAACAAATATAGTAGATACACATCCAACTATGACAATAATCACTTTGGACACCAATGGTCTAAATGAACCAATTAAAAGACAGATTGTCAGAGTGGATCAAAAAACAAGATCCAATTATATGCTGTCTACAAAAAACCCACTTTAAATATAGAGACACATACAGATTAAAAGTAAAGGGATGGAGAAAGATACACCAGGTTACCACTAATCAGAAGGACACAGGAGTGGCTATGTTCATTTCAGACAGAGCAAACCTCAAAGCAAGGAAAATCATCAGGTTAAAGAGGGGTAATTGCATAATGATAAAGGAGCCATTCTCCAAGAAGATACAACAGTCCCTAGTGTGTATGCACCTAACAACAGAGCATCAAAATACACAAAGCAAGTCCGGCCCGCGTGGTTCAGTGGATAGAGCGTCAGCCTGCGGACTGAAGGGTCCCAGGTTCGATTCCGGTCAGGGACACATGCCTGGGTTGCGGGCTTGATCCCCAGTGTGAGGCCTGCGGGAGGCAGCCAGTCAATGATTCTCTCTCATCATTGATGTTTCTCTCTCTCTCTCTCCCTTCCCCTTCCTCTCTGAAATCAATAAAAATAAATATTTTTTTAAAATACACAAGGCAAAAGAAGAAAAAAGACAGAACAGCAAGAAGGGATAGATGCATCCACTACTATAATTGGAGACTTCAACACCCTCCATCAGAAATGAGCAGACGCAGGAGACAGAAAGTCAGTAAGGACAGGACTTAGTTGAGCTCAACAGCATTCATCAGCTGGATGTAGGGAACATCTGCAGACTATTTCACCCACCACAGCAGAATACATATTTCCCCCAAGGTCACATGGAACATTTACCAAGATGGAGCACTTTCTGGCCATAAAACATACCTTCACAAATTTAAAATAATAGAAATCATGCAATGTTTGCTCTCAGATCACAATGGAATTCAACTAGCAATCAATAACACAAAGATAATTGGGAAATCCCAAAATACATGGAGATTAAACAACACACTTCTAAATAACACACTAGTCAAAGAAGAAATCTCAAGAGAATTAAAAAAAAATATTTTGAACTAAATGAAAATTAAACTCGGTGGCGGCCGCTGAGCAGATCCGCCTCGACTCGTTCGCACGCCTCACCCCACTTCCTCTGCAACCATGTCTGATAAACAAGATATGGCGGAGACTGAGAAATCCCCTAGGTCGACACTGAAGACAGAAATGCAAGAGAAAAATCCACTGCCTTCAAAAGAAACAACTGAACAAGCAGGCAAACATAAGGAGGCGTGCACAGCCAATGTGCACTGCCTTCTCATTTTGCTCCTTTTAGTTGTTGAATTTTGTGAACTGCATGGAGGCTGAGTCAGTGTAAATGCTGCCCCTTTCACATCAGAGAACTACTGACAACAAAGGCCACACCTGCCTCTCTCATCTGCCTGTCTGGCTGGCAGGAAAGGAAAATAACTTGCGTGTTGATGAAGGGAGAAGCTGGGTGGTAGGACAGTGAAATCTAGAGCAAAAATCCAGCTGATCAAGTGTCCTGCAGGCCGTACAAGGCACTTTCATCAGAGTGCCATTTTTCTCCCATTCAAATGATTTTAATGATTGGAATGCACAATATTTTTTTAATATATTTTATTGATTTTTTACAGAGAGGAAGGGAGAGGGATAGAGAGTTAGAAACATCGATGAGAGAGAAACATCGATCAGCTGCCTCCTGCACATCTCCCACTGGGGATGTGCCCACAACCCAGGTACATGCCCTTGACCGGAATCGACCCCGGGACCCCTCAGTCTGCAGGCCGACACTCTATCCACTGAGCCAAACCGGTTTCGGCTGGAATGCACAATATTTAAAATATGCAA
Organism: Myotis lucifugus; assembly: GCF_000147115.1. Classification (NCBI taxonomy): domain Eukaryota; kingdom Metazoa; phylum Chordata; class Mammalia; order Chiroptera; family Vespertilionidae; genus Myotis; species Myotis lucifugus. The sequence continues at coordinate 448,558 of NW_005871474.1, forward strand.
ATAAAAGCTTTAAAACCATGGGGAAAAAAGAAAATTAAAACATAACTTACCAAAATTTCTGGGGCTCAGTGAAAGCAGTACTTAGAGGGAAATATACAGCATTAAAAATGAGGAACATCTGAAGATAGGGGATATATAAAAGGAGTCACTTTAACCAAACTGCTAAAATTATTAACATTACGAAGTTTCAGGCATGAGGAAAGATTCCATTCTCGTTCTAACTATCCTGGGAACTTAAACTTGTTTTGAACTTTCCAGTCATGCATCAATGCCTAGATAAACATCTGGACATACACCAAACTTCCAGATAACCCTCTGATTACCCCCCAAAGGACTCATATCCAGATTGCCTGACATCTGACGCTAACCCTTCTGGAGCAGGGCTAAGAATGCGGGACAGGTAATTCTCAAGAATGTCCTCTTCAGCCCTAGCTGGGTGGCTCAGTTGGTTGGTTGGAGTGTCTTCCCATACATCAGAATGGTTGCAGGTTCCATTCCCAATCAGGGCACATACCTAGGTTGTGGGTTAGATCCCCTGTCAGAGCATGTGGGAGACAACTGATAAATGTTTCTCTATTTCTCTCTCACATTGATGTTTCTCTCTCTCTCTCTCTCTCTCTCTCTCTCTCTCTCTCAAAAAAAAAAAAAAAAAAATCAAGCCGAAACCGGTTTGGCTCAGTGGATAGAGCGTCGGCCTGCGGACTGAAAGGTGGAACACTTCCAGGTTTTTGCCTAGCTGTATTCCCAGTTCACAAACTCTAAGATCCTTGAATAAATCTTTGCGGCTGATCGATGTTTCTCTCTCATCGATGTTTCTAACTCTCTATCCCTCTCCCTTCCTCTCTGTAAAAAATCAATAAAATACATTAAAAAAAAAATCAAGAAAACATATCCTTGGATGAGGATTTTTTTTTTAAAAAAGAATGTCCTTTTTATGATAAGAAATTTTAATTTTTTTTTTCTTATTTGGAACACTTCCAGGTTTTTGCCTAGCTGTTCCCAGTTCGCAAACTCTAAGATCCTTGAATAAATCTTTATCGTTTATTTCCAGCAAAGCCTCCCAATTTATATTGAGTTCATTCAACAAAAGCATATATCATAAAAAAGAGCGATTTAAAAATCAATCATCCAAGCTTCCACCTTAGGAAACTAGAAAAAGAAAGCCAATTAAATTCAAAGTAAGCATTAGAAAATAAATAATAAAAATTAGAGAGCCCTGGCCGGTTTGGCTCAGTGGATAGAGCGTGGGCCTGCGGACCAAAGGGTCCTGGGTTTGATTCTGGTCAAGGGCATGTACCTCGGTTGCAGGCTCCTCCCCGGCCTGAGCCCTAGTCAGGGCTCATGCGGGAGGCAACCAATCCAATGTATTTCTCTCACATCGATGTTTCTCTCTGTCTTTCCCTCTCTCTTCCACTCTCTCTAAAAATCAATGGAAAAATATCCTCAGGTGAGGATTTTTAAAAAATGTAAATAAATAAATACAAAATTGGCCGATGTCATTAAGAAAATTTGAGAAAAAAAATCAGTGAGACTGAAAACAGGAAATCAATGGAACCAAAAGCTGGATCTTTGTTTCCAGTCTTAATGCAATGCCAGAGCTTCAGAAAATCACATTAAACAATCATTTGAGAGCAAGCCTGTCTGGATGCAATGAAAAAAAAACCTACTGTAGTTAGAAGCGATTTTATTTTAATTATAGGAAACAAATTTGTGAACCCAAACAGGAATCAACAGTAAAAGAAATATAGTCCTGCCCTGGCCAGTGTGGCTCAGGTGGCTGAGTGTCATCCCATGCAACTAAAGGTTGCGGGTTCGATTCCCAGTCAGGACACATACCCACGTTCAATTCCTGGTCGGCGCACATACAGGAGGCAACTGAGTGATGTTTCTCTCTCTCTCCCTCTCTCTCTCTCTAAAGTCAATAAAAACATAATTCTAGAACATTTTCATCATCCCACAAAGAAACGTTGTACTCATTAGCAGTCACTCTCCATCCCTCCACCCCACCTCAGCCTAGCAACCCCTCATCTATCTACTTCCTGACTCTAGAGATTTCTTATTATGAATATTTCATATAAATGGGACCATTTAATATGTTGGGACTGCTTCTTTTTGACTCTCATAAACTCAGAGCTTCGATGGTTTAGTCGAATGTCTAAAGCTCAAAAAAGTCTAACCACTGAACCTCCTGTGATGAAAAAGGGATTCTATGGAGTCACCTCACAGCACGATCAGAGCATAAATTCCTAACTGGGCAGGTCATGGTGAGCAGTCAGGCCCCAGGCCTACTGCTGTGAACCCCCTCTCCACTGTAGGGGAGGGCTTGTGTGTGATGAGGGTTAACTCTAACGCTTGTTTCCCGGACATATAAAACCAGCTCAAGGATGCAGTTAAGGTTTCCACGCCTATCTTTGCCCTCTCCTCCCCTCCCCCTTTGCACAGCTGTACAGAAAGCAGGAATACGCCCCCCGCCTTGAAGTTCCTCTGATTGTCCAGCCCTCCACAGGACATCTTATTATTTGTTTGTGAGAACAGAAACAACATAAATGTCCTTAAAAGGAGACAAGCACCAGCATGAGGAGGAGGATGCTTGCCCAGGCTGCCCCCTCCTTTCTCCACTCTGGCTGCCCCGAGTGAAGGAGCCCGGGCCTGGGAAGACACCCAAAAGGAGTGTCTGCAGTGTGTCCCGCCCTCGAAAGAAAGCAGGGCTTGGGGAGGCTCCCTATCCCTGCAGGCCTCCCTCCGGTGCCAGATGTGGGTACTGGGGAAAGCAGTGCAGCTCCATCCCAGGGCCTTACAATAGAAAAAGCTTCGGAAACACAAAGTATTTGTGCAGCAAAACCGGGCAGAGGGCCAGCTGTGCCGGAGTTAATAGCAGAGAATCAGTCAGAGCAGCCTGCTTCTTTCCCTCCACGGGGTGGCCACCCCTTTCCCTCCTATTTCCCTTAACGCTCCTCACTTCTGCTTCTCAACCCTTTATCTACAAATCCACCTCACCCTGTGGGATTTAAAAGCCTATCAGCCAATCAATGATTCTCTCTCATCATTGACGTTTCTATCTCTCTCTCCCTCTCCCTTCCTCTCTGAAATCAATAAAAATATATGTATTTTTAAAAAACTAGCTGGGCCGAAACCGGTTTGGCTCAGTGGATAGAGCGTCGGCCTGCGGACTGAAAGGTTCCAGGTTCGATTCCGGTCAAGGGCATGTACCTGGGTTGCGGGCACATCCCCAGTAGGAGATGTGCAGGAGGCAGCTGATCGATGTTTCTCTCTCATCGATGTTTCTAACTCTCTATCTCTCTCCCTTCTTCTCTGTAAAAAATCAATAAAATATATTAAAAAAAAAAAAACTAGCTGGTTTGGCTCGGTGGATAGAGCGTCGACCTGCGGACTGAAGGGTCCCGGGTTTGATTTTAGTCAAGGGCACATGCCCAGGTTGCAGGCTTGATCCCCAGTAGGGGGCATGCAGGAGGCAGCTGATCAATGATTATCTCTCATCCTTGATGTTTCTATCTCTCCTTCTCCCTTACTCTCTGAAATCAATAAAAATATTTTTTTTAAAAAAAGCCTATCAGCCAAATACCTTTGATGCAGATTGAGGCGCTTAAAGAATACAAAGCCCCAGGCTAATCGTGAGCCTGTTTCTCAGAATGATAAGAAATATTAGAGTAGCCACAAAACGTAAGCTAGACCTTGACTTGTTGTGTATCTTGTCCTGTTAAAACTGGGTTTCAGATCCTTCTCCTCTTTTAAAAGTGTCAGAGCTTTTCATTAATATTGGAAGAGTTGTTTTCATAATTCTAACAGTGGTTCCTTTGTAACCTGGAGCCTATGAATGTTACAGGAACCTACATTTGTTTGAGTGTTTGGTAGAGAAAACTGTCTTTGTTCACTTAAATTGTAAATTGTGTTAATCATCATAAGACCTTTGACTTGATTCAGGGACCAGTCTTGTTAAGCCTGGAGGACAACACTGGTCTATCTCTTATTAACTCCACCAAGATAAAAACCTCTGTGGTGCCCTAACCGGTTTGGCTCAGTGGATAGAGCATCAGCCTGCGGACTGAAGGGTCCCGGTTCGATTCCGGTCAAGGACATGTACCTTGGTTGTGGGCACATCCCCAGTGGGAGGTGTGCAGGAGGCAGCTGATCGATGTTTCTCTCTCATGGATGTTTCTAACTCTCTATCCCTCTCCCTTCCTCTCTGTAAAAAATCAATAAAATATATTTTTTTAAAAACAAAAAACTCTGTGGCCCCCCTAGCTGGTTTGGCTCAGTGCATAGAACGTCAGCCTGGGGCAGGGGTGGGCAAACTTTTTGACTCGAGGGCCACAATGGGTTCTTAAACTGGACCGGAGGACCGGAACAAAAGCATGGATGGAGTGTTTGTGTGAACTAATATAAATTCAAAGTAAACATCATTACATAAAAGGGTACAGTCTTTTTTTTTTTTTAGTTTTATTCATTTCAAACGGGCCGGATGCGGCCCGCGGGCCGTAGTTTGCCCACGGCTGGCCTGGGGACTGAAAGGTCCCGGGTTCGATTCCGGTCAAGGGCACATGCCCGGGGTTGTAGGCTCAATTCCCAGTAAGGGGCATGCAGGAGTCAGCCGATCAATGGTCTCTCTCATCAGTGATGTTTCTATCTCTCTCTCCCTCTCCATTCCTCTCTGAAATCAATAAAAATATTTTTTAAAACAAAAGAAACCAGAAAAAAAAAACCACCTCTGTGGCTTCTCAGGAACCTATCTAAAGGCCTACCTTCTTGCAAAAAAAAAAAAAAAAAAAAGCAAATTAATAAGTAAACTGTACAATGAACTGGAAAACATGATACAGAACCTTAATTTTCCATCTGTAGACTGCAGACCCAAACCAAGTAACCCACAGAAATATCTAGAACAATTTGAAGTTCTCTGGGAGGATTTCACAACTCACTGGTGGTTTGCTCACAGCAGAACCAGGGACTGAGGAGGAAGGGCACTCATTCAGGGAGGAGAAAGGTCTCATTACCCGCGGGCATTTAACTCTGAGGACAGCATTCCAGCTCTGGCACATTTTGAAGTGTGGACTAGTCTCACGGCTAAGTGCTCACTGGCTCCTCAACACCCCTCATGAGGCAGGTACTGTTATACCCATTTTCTGTTGGGGCAACTGATACACAGAAAGCTTACCTCGCCCAAAGTCACACAGCTAGTGAGTGACTCAGAGTTCATGCCATTGGCCACGACAGCTCACTGATAAAAGGGAGTCCTTCTTTAGGTCAACAAATATTTGAGCATCTACCATAAAGTAGGTAATAAGGAAGCTGCACGAGTAAATATGGTCTTTGTTCTCAAGGAGGAGGAATCTAATGGGGTTAGTTTAGTACAGCGGTTCTCAACCTGTGGGTCGCGACCCCTTTGGCGGTCGAACGACCCTTTCACAGGGGTCGCCTAAGACCATCCTGCATATCAGATATTTACATTACGATTCGTAACAGTAGCAACATTACAGTGATGAAGTAGCAACAAAAATAATTTTATGGTTGGGTCACAACATGAGGAACTGTATTTAAAGGGCCAGAAGGTTGAGAACCACTGGTTTAGTAGGAGAAACAAGAGAAGCATCTACGTAAACAGTAAGGCAGAACAAGACTAAGTTTCCTAAGAGAGGTATGTAAATGTGTCTGTGGGGACTCAGAGGTGAGAAGAGAAATCCTCACCTCACCTCTGGTTAGGGAGATGAAGAAGGCTTCACTCAGGACGTAGGATTAGAGCTGGATCTTTAAAAAGGGCAGTATTTTGACCAGGAGATCACTGGGAAGGACAGAAGTTATTCTAGGCTGAGGAGTAGATATGACAAGCTGGGGAGTCCCATTTGGCTAGTGGGTGCTCATTATGGGCTGAAATGGATCTAAGGCAAGGGATCAGATGGAACAGAGTATGAGCCAGGACCCAGGTCATCTCTTGATGCCTGGTCTTGGGCTCCTCCCACTACTTGTTGCCTCCTTGTCGATCAGAACATTCACCTGATTATGACTTGGGCTCCTGATCTTTTTTTTTTTTTTCTTTTAAAAATATATTTTATTGATTTTTTACAGAAAGGAAGGGAGAGGGATAGAGAGCTAGAAACATCGATGAGAGAGAAACACCGATCAGCTGCCTCCTGCACACTCCCCACTGGTGATGTGCACACAACCAAGGTACATGCCCTTGACTGGAATTGAACCTGGGACCCTTGAGTCTGCAGGCCAACGCTCTATCCACTGAGCCAAACCGGTTTGGGCTCCTGATCTTTTTAATATATATATTAAAAGGCAAATGCTGGGCGACAGCCACAGCTCCAACACAGACGTGGGATAGGTCACTGAAATCTGTAAGGGTGGTTGATCCCATGCACAACAGTCTATGAATAAAGGTGCCTACCGCAGGGCCAGCCCAATCCGCTTTGAGGATTTTGTGTCCACCCTCTTAACCCACTCCCTGCAACATTAATTGAATGCTGTGTGAGGTCTTTATTGATCTTTCTTAGAGAGAGAGAGAAAGTGAGAGGGGTAGAGAGATAGAAACTTGGATGAGAGAAACATCATTGATAGGCTGCCTCCTGCTCTCCTCCTACTGGGGATGAAGCCCACAACCTAGGCATGTGTCCTTACAGGGAATGGAACCAGTGACCTCTGGTTCATGGGTCGATGCTCAACCACTGAGTCACACAGGCCAGCCTGGGCTCCTGATCTTGATATAACCTCCCTGCGCCTCAAGGCCTTTAGCTCTGACGCTAAGTCTGATGTGGTTTCACACCCCTCCCCAGGCTAGTTCCTCCAGCTGGAGGTGGACTTCTAGCCCTGGCCTGCTGCCAAGAGGCCGAGAGTTGACTTTCCGCAAGTAGCAGCCTCAGTTTCCTCAATTATACTATTATGGTATTTATCACACCTACTTGATGTAATCATTGTATAAGCCTCATGCCAGCTTCTCTATCCTACTACACTACAGTCTTTTTTTAAAAAATATATTTTTATTGATTTCAGAGAGGAAGGGAGAGGGAAAGAAAGATAGAAACATCAATGATGAGAGAGAGTCATTGATTGGCTGCCTCCTGCACGCCCCCTATTGGGGATCAAGCCTGAAACCCGGGCATATGCCCTTGACTGGAACTGAACCCAGGACCCTTCAGTCTGCAGGCTGACACTCTATTTACTGAGCCAAACCAGCTAGAGCTGCACTGCAGTGTTGATTAGAGGAAAATCTAGGGCTGATTCAAAGGGCAAATAAGGTCCAGTCCCTAACCTCAAGGAGTCCAGAGGCAAGGGGATGAGACAAGGACAACATTTACAATCATGTTATTACACATGGTGAGTGCAGTGATAGAGATGTGCCCAGGGTACGCTTGGGGGGAAAGAGATCCCTAGCCCAGACAGAGGGAATCAAGGTCTCCTGAGACCGCAGCAGCCAAACTGAGACTCACGGGTGAGGAGGAGGCGGCCAGTGGAGGGGGCTGAGGGGTACGGAGGCGGCCAGTGGAGGGGGACTGAGGGGGTAGGAGGCGGCCAGTGGAGGGGGGCTGAGGGGTACGGAGGAAGTCAGTGGAGGGGGGCTGAGGGGTACTAGGCGGCTAGTGGAGGGGGGCTGAGGGGTAGGATGCTGCCAGTGGAGGGGGGCTGAGGGGTAGGAGGATCTTCCAGGAGGAGGAAAGGCACAGAGGCTGGAAGCAGTGTGTGTTCACAAAGAACCATAAACAACTTGCTGGAGGCAGAGAGTGCCAGGAAGAAGGCAGGAGAGGAAGGACAGGGCCAGGCTTTCATAGATTCGTAATATGTCTTTGTGTCGTCCAAATTACATGGCAAAACACATCCTATGCAGTAGGCCCTTCAATGTTTTTTAAAATAAATAAAATCAGAGGATGGGTTTAAAGTTCCTAGCCCTCCTCAAAGTCAGTGCTGCCACCACGGTGTCTCTGAGCTCCGAATATTGTGGGTTTCTAGTGGGAGTATCAAGTCTCGTTTATGGGCTTATCTTCTAGAACGTTTGCTGTAGAAGTACCTATTTGGGGGAGGGAGAGCGGTGTAAAACCACCTGAAGGTAGTTATACCATTCAGCTGGGTTTGCCCTCCCCCTGGGGGAGTTGTCAAAATCAGACCTTGGACTGGAGACAGTCACACCCAGGGTAAGACTGTGGCCCTCGACAACCCCGGGGAGGGGTTCTGGAGGAGCCACTTGAAGCAGAGGAATAAGATAAGAAAGAAAAGAATTCAGGTTGACTTGGGCTTATCCTCCTGCTCTGAGCTCTGAGGCCACCGTTCCTGAGACGGAGGAGAGAGGAGAGGCTAGGGGCCTGCTGCCGGGTAGAAGGCAAATGCTGGGCGACAGCCACAGCTCCAACACAGACGTGGGATGAGTCACTGCAATCAGTAAGGATGGTTGATCCCATGCACAACAGTCTATGAATAAAGGTGCCTACCGCAGGGCCCGCCCAATCTGCTTTGAGGATTTTGTGTCCGCCCTCCTAACCCACTCCCTGCAACATTAATTGAATGCTGTGTGAGGTCTTCAAAAAAAAGAAACCCTTGCCTGGCTGGCTTGGCTCAGTGGTTGAGCGTTGACCTATGAACCAGGAGGTCATGGTTCGATCCCCTGTCGGAGCTCATGCCCACGTTGTGGGCTTGATCCCCAGTGGGGGTGGTATGCAGGAGGCAGACCTGTGGTTCTCTCTCATCATTGATTTTCTCTCTCTCTCCCTCTTCCTTCCTTTCTCTGAAATCAATAAAAATATTTTTTTTAAAAAAGAAAGAAACCCTAGCAATTGGCTAGGATTCCAGGTACTCTGTGGCTAATAGGTAAGGACATTAGGGGAAGTGAAAAGTCAGGGAATGGAGATTTGGAAAATCCTTACCACTGGCACCTCCCGCCCAAATGGACTGGATATTATGAGGGAGCATGAGGAGCCATCATCTTTCTGGACAGCAAAATGGGAACAGCCTTAGGTCCCAAAACTCACTCACTCTTTGTCTTGAGTGCTATTCCCTGGGGGTGCCTGTCCCCTGGGGCACACAGTAGGGTGGCTTAGGGTCCTTAGGTGCTATGAACCCAAGTCCACCAAGGAGCATAGGGATTCTACAGGTGAAAGGAGCAGGTTAGACCTTGGTCCACTTGGTTATTCCCCGGCCCCATCCCTCCCCCAGGGCCACGACTCCTATTCCTTGTAACCCAGCTTCTGCTCTTTTGTGAAAATTCTGGTAAAGCCCAACGTGTGAGGCACTTTCCACTGAGACCTACAGGGACCTTTCTCCCCCAGATGTGTCAGCCCTCACCCCCGTGACGTAAACAAGTTTGACCTTGGGACATGGCAGTGCCCAGTAATGTTCTTTACTAAGTAAAGTTCTTCCACTTCCTACTACAAGTATCCACTCCTCGCTGGACCCCTCTCCCCCACAAAAGGCACCTTTACAATCACAAGCACCCCAGACACACTTGTTCTGACAGTAACTGTTCACAGCCCGCTCCTAGACTCCGTTCCTGTGGGCCTGGCTTCCCTTGTTGAGGCCTTTGTAGCATTCTGCTTCTCTTCAGTTACAGAGCTCCGGTTCTAAAGACATCGTGATTTCTTTTGCCTCTGAACACGTAGACAACTAAATGTTCAATAAATGCCTAGGTTTTTAGCTTGATCCCCAGTAGGGGGCGTGCGGGAGGCAACAGATCCATGTTGTACTCTCACATTGATGTTTCTCTCTTCTTCCTCTAAAAATCAAAAGAGAGAGAGAGAGAGAGAGTAATCACAAAATTCTGAATCACAAAGAAAGCAAATTGTGTGGCTCCTCCAATCACAAGAGTGACAGGCACCCATCTGGTTCTATGGAAGTTGTAAACTTTTACAGGAGCTAATTCAAGAGTGTGTTCCCTGGAATTTAACAAAGATAAGAATACTTCTGACTTCTTATCATATTTATGAAATATTTAGCTACTTTCCAGTATAAATCCTGCTATCTCCTAAAAGTTATGATATAGCCCAAAGCTACTCATTATGTCTATAGACTATCTTCTCAATAAGAATTACAATTTTTATCTGAGAATGCCAGTTCTGATTAAGTTTATAGACTTATTTCCTCCAAGATGCATCCTCTGAAACTCAATAGTGTCAGAATTTCACTTAAAGCCTGAGCTACATTTGATACAACAGAAACAGGACCAGCCTGGACATCTGAGGTCCAGGGTCCAGTCCCAGTCCTGCCCTCCTTGACTCTAAGCAAGTCATTTGGCTTTTCTGGGCCTCAATTTTCTCATGAGTATGAAAATTCTGATAGTTTACAATTTTATATATAATTAACATTATACATTATTATTTTTTTTAATATATTTTATTGATTTCTTACAGAGAGGAAGGGAGAGGGATAGAGAGCCAGAAACATCGATGAGAGAGAAACATCGATCAGCTGCCTCCTGCACATCTCCCACTGGGGATGTGTCCGCAACCCAGGTACATGCCCTTGACTGGAATCGAACCTGGGACCCTTCAGTCCGCAGGCCGACGCTCTATCCACTGAGCCAAACCGGTTTCAGCACATTATACATTATTATTTTGTTTTTTAAAGTTAAATAAAAACCTTATAAGAAAAAATTAGTAAAACCAGAGATTTGGGCTAAATAACTTTCTTTACGTACTGTATGTATTCTCTAATGTGCGATTAGATTCGGGTGCAGATTGTAGCTCCTCGCTTCTGTGGGTTTTCTTTTCTGAAATCTTCCTTAGTAAAGTGATTCTCTGGCTTTGCCCTTCTCCCTTAAGATACTAACATGTGCCCATTTGCACGGATTTCCAGAAATCCTGCTTCCTGATCATCATTCTCCTCCCTCTGTAGTCCCCACACAACCGAACAGTACTGAGCACACAGTATATGTAGGTGTCAATGAATACTTATGGTTGTTGTTGTTTTTTAATCCTCACCTGAGGACATTTTTCCATTGATTTTTAGAGAGAGTGGAAGAGAGAGAGGAAAGACAGAGAGAAATACATCGATTGGTTGCCTCCTGCAGGAACCCTGGCCAGGGCCCGGGCTGCGGAGGAGCCTGCAACCGAGGTCAGTGCCCTTGACCGGAATCGAACCCAGGACCCTTTGGTCCGCAGGCCAACGCTCTATCCACTGAGCCAAACCGGCTAGGGCTCAATAAATACTTATTGAACAAACATTTTAGTATACATCTTCAGGAGGCACCAATGGGTACTTTGGGGTGAGGGAATATGGATTATTTTAATTTTCTTCCTTCTACTTTTCTGTATTTGCTAAATTTGGGATAAAGCACACCCCAAACCTCCTCCCCTCCAGGGCCATCATTCCCCTCAGGGGGTCTACTTCCCTTGAACCGTGCCTGTGGCAGCAGGTGCTCAATGAACGTCCTCTCTCTTCCCTTTCTTTGGAATCAAGAGCAGCCACGATGGGGGGAAATGGTAATTCTGAAAGGAATCAGGTCACCCCTTCTGGAAAACGAAGATGGAAGCTGGCCCGCCCTCCTCTGGCCCCCAAGGCCCCAGCCTCAACTACTGTACATCCAACTACCTCCACCAAGAAAGGGAAGCAGGCGGCTGGCTCCGAATCAGCCCCGCCCCGCCCCGCCCCCGGCAGACTCGGGGCCGCGCTCTCGGGGCTGGGAACGCGCAGGGGAAAGCCGCCAGAAAGGGAACCTGCGCCTTTTCTCCTCCTGGCGGACAACCGTGGAACAACAGAGCTAAGGGAAGAGGCGGGTTGGGGTGTCAAACGTGGAGCAGGGTTGAGCTGTACAGTTTGACATTTGGGGGGACCTGACCTGATGTTGCGGCCCCTCCCTTCTTTCCCAAGAATTCATTTCCAGTTAAAAACAAGGAAAAAGGCAAGGCAAAACCTTGAGCTCCTAATGTGTGCTAGGCACTTTGCATCAAATCTTCACAACAGCTCCACTGGGCTAATTGTCCTCTTAACACACAAGAATAATGAGGCCCAATGGGGTGACTTACACAGCTCACTCGTGACCAGGCTGGATCTGTGTGCTCCAAAGGCTGACTGTGGCCCTAACCTGTTGGGAATGGGGCCCTGGATGGGGAGAAAGGAGTGTCTCCTCGAGCTGAGAAGGTAAAGCCCCCAGAACCGTTTCCATGGTCATTTTTAAAGCTCAGCTCATGAGGCATGAAAACTTGTCAGGTCCACCTGTTGTATCAGGCAGGAACCCAGCCACAGCCCAGAACGACAGCTCCTGAGGTATCTGAAACCTAGTCCTCCAGGACTGGGGGTGGAGGGAGCACAAGAAACTGGGGGAGGAGGGGTTGAGGAGGGAATCTTCGTGGCTGAGGCTATCAGGGGCATTGCCGGTTGATGTCAGCTCCTGCAACTGGATTGTTCAGGGATGAGAGAAGCCGTTTCCACAACACCCATCTGGTGACCAGAACGTTAAATATATGTTTATTGATTTCAGAGAAGAAAGGAGAGGGAGGGAGCTAGAAACATCAATGATGAGAATCATTGATTGGCTGCCTCCTGCACACCCCACACTGGGGACTGAGCCCACCACCCAGGCATATGCCCTGACAGGGAATCGAACCGTGACCTCCTGGTTCATAGGTCGACACCCCACCACTGAGCCACACTGGCCAGGCTGGTGACCAGAACTTTATGAGACATATATCCAGATGATGCCAGTCTCCTCCTGCCTTTCAAGAGAAACAGAATGGATGGTAGGAGTGAGAACCTGTATAATGAGACAGAGGCTGCTGGCCTTTGACCTGCAGAGAGGTGTACACTCAGCCCACCTTAGTGGGTAGCCAGAGATGTTAATGAAGCAGCACTGTATGCCAGGGCCACAGGGAGAGGCTGCGAGCCATCAGGTTACGTGGATACTTACAGCCAGCCCTTTTGAGGAGTGTTCTCTAAAACTACTGGTAAAAGGAAGCAGGACCCCGGGGACACTCAGGGTCTCACAGACGCTCTGTGGAGGAATTCGAGGATGCAAGCAGAGGTTGTGATCCGCCAGGAGTGGTGGGTCTTCGGGGATGGTAAGAACCTACACACAGCCCACCTGAACCAAAATGTCATCAGGTAGCTGCTGGCGTTACTGGTAAATCTTTAAAAGGGAAAAGAACAATTTCAAACCAAACCAAATTAGAAGCTAGGAATATAGGAAAGGTACAAAAGACTGTTTAAAAAATCTTGGGAATCCCCAAATGTACTCAAGATATAAAAATTCCAGGTGAAAGAACAAAAAGTCTAAGTGAATAGCTAACAAAAGAGGCCTCCAGAGAGAAAAATTTTTTAAAGCAAATGGCATTTCCAAGGAAACCAAGGGTGAAACTGTAGACATGTCCAAATTGGGCACAAAAAAAAACCTGGCAGACAGTTGGGGTGACTTCTGCCCCTGATTTCGGAGGAGGTCCACAAATAGTTCTCACTCCTTCACAGGACAATGTTGGGAGAGATCAGAAACTAGAGACAGACTCATGAAATAACTGAGAAGACCTAATGTGAGGAGAAGGCAACATGGTTTCTAGAGGAAAAGTGGTGTCTGATGTCCTAGAGCAGCGGTTCTCAACCTGTGAGTCACGACCCCTTTGGGGGTTGAATGACCCTTTCACAGGGGTCGCCTAAGACCATCAGAAAACACATATATAATTACATATTGTTTTTTGTGATTAATCACTATGCTTTAACTATGTTCAATTTGTAACAATGAAATTGGGGGTCACCACAACATGAGGAACTGTATTAAAGGGTCGCGGCATTAGGAAGGTTGAGAACCACTGTCCTAGAGGCATCAGAGATAAAGTCTGGGCTTCAGTCACATTGGCTTCGGTTGGAATCCTAACTTTGCCTTATGAACTGTGTGACCTTTGGAAACTCATTAATCTATTCAAACCTCAGTCTTCCCATCTGATAAATGGAGACAAAAAGAGACTGACTTTACAGGGCTGTTCTAAGGAGGATATGCTAGTGTGTAGCACAATAAGAGATAAGCAGGCACTTCTCTGAATAAAATCTAAATTTCATCACATTTTTAAAGATTGATTTGGAAGTGAGAAATGGATAAAAATATCAGGTAATACATTTAATAAGGCAACCTTTAGAGAAAAATAACCCAACTGTATTTTATATCAATGAGCTATCTTTCCCACCTGAAGTCCCACAGCACTGTCTGTACCACTCAGCTTGCTCTGATTCAAAGAACTTTCCCCTCAATCATCATCTTGCTCACAGGTCATCTCCCTGAGCAGATTATAACTGCTCAAGTAAACACTGTCGCCAAACTACCCATTACAGTCCAGATCTTGAGTCACTGTCAACACATCCCTGAAGACCTGTCTTTAGTCAAAGGTGCCAAAACAAAGGTAGCCAGCATTCGGGTACAGAAACCAAGAGTAAACCTAATCGCACCCCTGCCCAGAGCTGTGGTTTGGCTGCAATTGGGATAATGTCTGTGGTTTTGGCTGGTTGCACCTCAAGACTAACATCAGGAAGCTGCGGAGAAGCAGCTCAATTTCCAAGTGGGTGGAAATGTTTTTGTGAGAACAGGATGAAAAGTGGGGGTTCCAGGGTTTGACAAGGTGAAGGCAGAGCAAGGATACAGCATAACTGTAAAACCTCCACAATATTACGTTGTCCTGGGCGTGTTCCTCCAAGTCAGAACATGACAAGCAGCCAGCATCCATGTTGAAAACAGTCTTAAGACAAAATGCTACTTGGAATGCTGCGTGGACCCTGCCCTAAGGCAGGAAACAGAAGCAGGATGAAAATAGGAAGTGCAGTCGGCCTGACCAACAGTCTCTGGTGAACACATCCAAGATGAACAGGCTCTGGGGAAACCATGGCTCCTTGGGAGACCTTGCCAGCAGTTAAGTGATCACATGAAGCAGAACCTCTCCTTGCCCCTCAGTTTCCTGTTAGGAACAGCCAGCTGGGTGCTGACAGACCTGTTCCTCTACCTCCCCTCTCATCCTCCCTCCCCTTTGTCCTAGACAATGACAGCTGTGTTGGGGGCAGAGATGGAGGCACTGGGTAAGCAAAAATGAAAGGGAAATAAAGGCAGGGAAGGGTGGGCAGGGATGAAGTAAAAGAACAACCAAAGAACTTGTATGCATGTAAACATAACCAATGGACACAGACAATGGGGGGGGGGGCAATACCTGGGCTGGGGGAGGACAATGGAGAAAAAGGGGACATATGTAATACTTTCAACAATTTTTTAAAAGTGGGTAGTGCACTCTGAAGAGAAGGCACCTGATGTTGAACGTTCAAGAAACCAAGATGGACTTGTTACCTCGTGATCCGGGTGGTGACTATGTGAAACTCGGGGCCGCTCACTTAAGATCCGTGCATCTTCCTTATACGATCGACACCTCCATCAGACACCATACCCAAACGACCACCAGCCACAAGCTCCGTTTGCTATCCTTTATTGAAGGGTCCCACACCCTCATGGGACCCCAGCCAAACCAGAAACCAGACAGGCCCTCCATTTATAGCAGGAGGCCTAAAAGGGGAGGGGAATGACTCATGATCCCACCACACCTCCCTGGAAACAGAAACCACCACAGACAGACAGACAAGGGCTGGGGAAGAGAACGTGCCTCACTCTAGGTTCTCTCCCCATTGCGCCCACTTGAAAAGAAAGTCAAACACTGGTTACACAGCACCCCAGCCCCGCCCACCCATAGCAGCGTTTGTGGGACTCCCCTCTGCAGGGGGCGGCCCCCAGGCAGCTTCCCGTGCTCTTCCTTCACTTTGGTTTGCTCCTGGCATCTCCGTGCCCTCTTCCTTCCTTCAGCCTCCGGCCCATCACCTGGTCATCTAGCACCTACTCGAACCTTCTCTCTCCTCTCTAGGGCTTCCCTGCCCCAAGGCTTCTGGGGAAGCAGCGTCTCAGGCATCTTCTCTCCACCCAGCAAGGGGCCCACCAGGCCCCCTCTGCCCAGGACGTGGACTCACACGGCTGCCCCGCTCTCCTTGAGGTCAGGGGCTGAGCGCTGCCGTCTCATTCGCGGGGGAGTAGTGTATGGGGGGTAGCGGGGCCCCGGGGGCCGTTGGGCCGGGTATGGTTGGGGCTGTTGGGGATAATAGTTGTGCTTTTTAGGCTGGAAGTGCTGAGGTTCAGGCTGTGCAGCACCCCCTCCCCGGGATCGGCCTCCTCCATCCAGGGAATTCTGCGGGACGGTGGGAACTTCGGGGACTTGGGGGCCTGCGGGCAGGGGTGACCACTGGGGGAGTAACCTCCTCAGGGGGTTGGGGTGGCGCTGGGGCCTCCCCGCTCCCCATCCCTGGCCAGGACTCCCGGTGCTGGGGGTTGCTCTTGAAGGGGAAGCGCAGCTTACAGTCGTGAGGGGGCACAAAGCGGGCTGGGGGCCTGCGCAGCCCCCCACCCCGGCCCCCAGAGCCCTGCAGTCCTTGCAGCCGCAACTGCTCCTGCTTGAGCCAGCGAAGGCGGCCACGACGAAAGGCAGGGTCCTCCTCCATCAGCCGTGACACCCGCTCCCAGCTTGACAGGGGTGGCGAAGTAGACCGGGCTGTGGGCCCGTGGTCATTGGGGGCTTCCTCCTCTACGACCTCTGACCCTGGGGACGTGGCCCAGGTGGCCTCACTGGCTTCTTCATTCTCATCCTCATGATCCTGGGAGGAAAAGAGGGGAGAGAAGAGAGGGAACGTGAGAAGAGCCGAGTCTCCTGAGCACAGCGGGTTTGGGAGAAGTCAGAAGGCCCTAAGTGGCCGGATGTCAATGGGTCCCCAGAAGGGCTTGGAGACAGGGAGCTAGAACAGTGGTTTAGGAGCACAGGCCCGGGAGCCAGGGGGTCTGAGCGCAACGCTGGTCTGCCCCTTCACAGCTGTGTGGCCTGGAACTCGGCTTGTCACCTCTGTGCCTCAGTCTCTTCATGTGTAAGATGAGGTCAATAGTAATAATAGCTACTGCATAGGGTTGTTTTAAGAATTAAATAAATTAAACAACGTAAAGTTTTTAGAATAGTGCCTGATACACAGTAGGCACTCAGCAAACAGAGCTGAATAAATAATGTGTCCTGGGGATATGGCAGTCAACAAAAAGGGAAGAACAAGACTTGCCACCATTTTAGTGGTGAGACAGTTGATAAATAAGAAAAATTATAACATGGTACATATATTATAGCTCAATAAAAAGTTAAATGTAAGTGTATATATTTAAACTACTTAGTATACATTACCCATATTATATATAAATGCATACATTACACAATATACTTTATATAAATTATACATATTGAGATAAAGAAGAACAGAACGAGGAAGGGGGATGGGAGGCCTGGGTGAGGTGGCTGCAATGAATCGCAAGAAAGGGATTTACTGAGAAGTTACCCTTACAGGAAACACCTGAAGGAAGTGAGGGCCAAGCTGTGAGACTTTCATGGGGAAAGGCATCCAGACAGAGGGAACAGCAGGTGCAAAGGCCTTGAGGTAGGAGTGCGCCCAAGTAAGCAAGTAAGCCAGAGCGGCAGGAGTGGAGAGAGCGAGAGGGAGCTGTGTTGGAGAAGTAAGCCTTCAGTAGCCACAAGCTGCTGTGGATGCCTGCCTGCGGCCTCCATCAGAAGGCAAGCTGGCAGAGCAGCAACCATGTCTGCTGGGTAGCCCCAGTGGCTAGCACAGAGCCTGGTACACAGTAAGCACTCAAGTACTTATTGAGTGGATACATGCAAATGAGGGATCAGTGATAACGCTCCCTCGCAGGGCTGTTGTGAAGATTAAATGTGGTGACACAGGAAAGTGCTCAGCACAGCAGCAACCACGGAATAAGTGGTCCCCCGTAAAGGGGAGGTTATGAGAAGGCACATGTGAACATTCATCCAGCGGTAACTGAAAGTGCACTGTATCTCAGTGGTCCTGAAACTTTATTATAGCTCAGAAACACCTGGGTACTTATCGTAAGTGCAGATTCATCCCCAAAGATGCTGATTCAGTAGGTCTGAGGTAGGACCCAGGAATCTGCATTTTCAGTTAGTGCCCTAGTGACCGAGGCACATGATTCACCAACTACACTGAGAAAAGCTCCTATACGTGAATGACATTTCTGAAAGCAAGACGGGGAAGGAGGTTGGGAGGAGGTTCAGATTCTGAAAGGGGAAAGCTGAGGAGGGAGAAAGCCGGGCAAGGCCCTCTGTACCTGGGTCAGGGGGATGACCCTCTCCATGCGGAGCATGCGGTCCCGCAGGGCCTGCAGCTCCCGGTCCTTGCTGCTGTTCTGCAGCTTCACCTCCTGCAGGATCCCGGTCAGCTTGTCAATGTGCGCCCGAAGGTCCTCCACCTCTGCCCCGCGGGCTCCCTCCTCGCAGCCACCACCTCCACCTCCGCTGCCTTCCTCCTCGCCCACTGTGTCCCAGACATCCCGGGCCACGGCCCTCCAGGCATCCCCGGGACCCTCCGGCTTGCCATAGGTACGACACAGCTCCCGCATCTTGAGGGCGGCCAGGGCCTCGATCTCGGCCCGCCCGTGGCGGAAGTCAGCCAGGGCCACCTCATAGCAGATCTCCTTTACTGCCTGCATCTTCAGATCAGCCATGGTGGCCCAGCGGGGGTCTTTGCCCTGCAGCCGCCGACGCTGTGGGATTTGATACACCCTGCGTGGGGCCCGGCGCTTGCCACTGCTGGGCAGGCCACAGCGCTTGACGATGGTCTGGACTGTGGTGGGTGGCAGCTGCTCCCTCAAAGAGGAGATGAGCCTCCAGCTCTCTTCACAGGAGCGCTTGTCAGAGTCATCCCCACTGTCAGAGTCCGCGTACTGGGTGGGGCCAGAGAGAGAACAAATGGGGAGGAGGCTAAGGACATCCCAAAACCCTTGAGTCCCAACAACACTAAAAACACCCATCAGAACCGCACACCCTTAGGTGGGCTGCTTAACCTCTGCTCATCCACGCAACAGAAATGATACCACTATCGCCCTCACAGGTAGTTTGAGGGTTAATGTACACCAAGTGTGGCAACAGTGGCTGGCCCAGAAAGTGACCAATAAGCATAAGCTGCAGCTATATCGTCTAGATTTCTTGCATATGTATTGTTGCTCAGGATGAGGTTAAAGATTTAAAAGTCACCCTAGCCGGTTTGGCTCAATGGATAGAGTGTCGGTCTGTAAACTGAAGGGTCCTGGGTTTGATTCTGGTCAAGGGCACATGCCCAGGTTGTGGGCACGATCCCCAGTAGGGGGCATGCAGGAGGCAGCCAATCAATGATTCCCTCTCATCACTGATGCTTCTATCTCTCTCTCCCTTCCTCTCTGAAATCAATAAAAAAAATAAAATAAAAGAAGATTTAAAAGTCCATGTGAAGAGCAATCTTAAATGAATAATAGGAGAGGTAGGTGCCGCAGGATAGACTGGAGTCTGGGAAGCCCTGGGAGGAACTCCAGTTCCCTGCACACAGTGTCCTGCGGGTCACATTTCTCTCACAACCATCTCCTCCTAGACACCACCCCCACCCGTCTCCATGCCCACTCCTCACTCTGGCTCACAGTGTGCACCAATTGTGGAGTCGGGCTGCAGTGCTGCCAGCCTGTCTCCTGCCCCCCACACGCCTGCCAACTCCTCACCAGTCGCTGCTGCTCCAGCAGAAGGTCAGCCTCTTCCTTCTCTTTCCGGTACTGATTCTCCAGGTCCTGCAGCCTGGGGTGGGGAAGAGAGAGGAAGGCTTTGTGAGATTCTAGAGCCACCTCAATGGGTGTCCAACAGCAAGATGCTGGGGCCTGGAACAGCTTAGAGGGGCCCGGGGCCTGGAGCACCCCCTCCTCGCACCTCTTCTCCATCTCCAGCTTGATGTCAATGCCTTGCTGCTCCAGCAGCTCCTTCTGGGCAAAGTTCCAGTCCACGGGCTCAGAGGGTGGTCCTGGGGGTGGGGGGACCCCTCGCTCCCGTTCCAGCCGTGCCTGCTCCGGGTGATTGAAGCGGAAAACGTGGTTCTTGCCCATCACAATCCTATTCCCTGGAGATGGGAGGAGGGGAAAGTGGACTCGCTTCCCCATGGCAGCAAACTCATCCCCGTGCCCAAGACGTGCAGGTCTTGCCCACAAGTCCCTGGGGCCCTGACACCAGCTCTCTCATCATGCCAAGTCTGAGGGTGGTCTAAGCCCAGGCTCCTCTGGCTGGCACCAGGAACCACCGCCCTGGGGGAGTTGGGCATCCTGTTCCTGTTTGCCTGGGCAGCAAGAGAAACCAAAAGCTGACTCCTTGATCTTCACTTCCCAGTCCCTTCTTCACACCCCACGCTGCTCCCTAGTTCTCTCTGGGTGCTGCCTAAGGTTCACCAGGAAGCGTGGCCCTAGCACTTCCTCTGCACACATGCCCAGCACCCTCCCTCTGAACACTTCCTCTACCTGACTTCAGCACCAGTGGCTCGGTCACAAGTTTCCCATTGACATAGGTCTCGGCTCCTTCACAAGGCTCCAGGGTGACCACCACTGAGGGAGAAAGGAAATGAAGCAATTAGACCCTGGGGGCAGGAGGGTTATGGTCATACTCCCATCTTGCATTACCCCCCAAAACACATGCATCCCCAGTCCCACCCCCCCAGTACCTGTTAGGGGTGTCATGGCCCCTCTGGTGGCAGGCAGCAAGGGAAAGGAAGAGCAGAAGGAGGGTTAGCGCCCCAGCTGGAATTCCCAGGAGCCTCTGCAGGAGCTCTGTACTCACCCACCACCATCCTCCCCACAGCAGCTTAGCAAACCAGTAATTCCCGGCCAAATGGTCATCGGGCCCTGTCATTCCTGCCTTCCAGATGTCCATCCCTTCCTTTCCAACTAGCATTATCCCGGGGTAGGCCTGGATTCCTCCAGCAGGCCCCTAGCCCACTCCTGTCTGATGCATCTTACAAAACACTACCAGACTAATCTGCTCAAGCCACAGCCAACCAACAGATCACTGTCTTCACAGGACAAGGTAAAGTCAACCCAACCCAAACATTTATCGAGGTGCTCCTCTGAACAAATCACCAAGCCCACTGCTTGCCGAGACACAAAGATGCCTGAGGCAGCTTCCTGTCTTCCTGTTGTCACAGAGAGCCCTGTATCCCAAAAATCCAGGCTCTGCAACTCTTGAGCTGAGGGACACTGAGCAAGTCATCCAACTTCTGTGAGCTATAAAAGGTGATCATCAAAGACCTCCCATTCTATAGCTCACAGATGTTAGCTCAGAGTGGTTGAAAGCCCAAATAAAGTGATATGCAAACGTGAGTTATTATTTATGCTGGAAGTAATAGAGAAACTGGAGTGAATTGTAAGATAAGGCAGAGATGGGACTACTGATACTGTGGGAGTCAAAGAAAGCAGAGGAACTCAGCTTAGACAAGAGGACTAGAAACGAGTATGGGAAAGCAGCAATTTCTGAGCTGATGCTTGACAAGACCCTCAAATATCAAGGGGAAGACATGATGGAGAAGGAAAAAAAGACAGAGAAAGAGGCATCACCATATGCCCCAGAACAACAATGAAAGAAGGCAGCAGAGGAGGGGATGGTGTGCCTGTACTGGGTACCAGTCTATGCCCACCCTTATTCCCTGTCATGCCCCAAAATTCAATCACCCATTCCACACACATACTGCATCCCTACTATCCGCCAGGCACTATCTGAGGTCATGGAAATGCAGTAGAAATAAAACCCCAAATCCCTGCTCTTACAGAGCTCACTTCCAGGTGGTAAGACAGACGGCAAAGGAATAAGTCAGGAGGTAATCTCAAGTCAGGAGGATAGGTGTAACAGAGGAAAATGGGTTCGGGCAAGGAGAGGATTTTGCCACAGCTGGCCAGGACAGCCTTCTCCATGTCCATGAACTCACAGCAATCCAGCAATCCGTACTAAGGCAGCCCAGAGCAGAGCTCACAGCACAGCTCCGGAGCCTGCCACACTATATTCAAAACTAGTTCTGCTATCTTCTAGCCATATTGGTCTTGGGCAAATTCCCTAACTCTGGGTCTCAGTTCCCTCACAGGAGCTGTATGAGAAAAAGCAAAGGCACGCAGTAGATGGTCAGTGATAACTATTCTAGGTTTGCACCCACCTCCTCTGCCTGTCTTTGGTCAAGTCTTCAATCTGCTGTAAGAACAGAGGCACAAATGGATGGAACCTTTAGGGCCCCCGATGTTTGGGGCACAGATTCATCAGCTGCTTTTACTGATGTAACTAATGGTTTTTCACCTGTCATCTCTCAAAACACACTCTGAGCTCCTGAGGGTGGGCTCGCTCCGCGTGCCTGGGATGACTTGAGGGAACCTCAGAACAGGAACTCAGCAATAACTCAGTGGGCTGGACTGATTCAACAGCTTTTAGCCCATATGCTGCCACTAGGGACCTGAACCAGACCAGAATGATGACCAGAATGATGACATGAATCTGCTGACCCAACCTGACTTGGGGTGGTGAACACACAATACAATGTACAGATGATGCACTGTGGAACTGTATACCTGAAACCTATATAATTTGATTAACCAATGTGACCCAATAAGTTCAATTTAAAAAATAAAAATAATCTGCTGACCCTGAACCAACTGCAGCCCAATGGGCATGTCTTACACCTGAACTGCAAGCCACATAACAGTGTCTTTTCTTATTTTTAAAAACGTGCTGACATTGCTTGTCCCATATCCCTGTGCCTTCAAAAGCATCAGACTAGGCACTCCTTTCAGATTTATGAGACACAGATACGAGTTCAAGGTGATGAAGAGCTCATGTGTAACATCTGCCACCCTGCCCAGCCCATTTCCTACAGCTCAGCTTCACTTGGGCCTAACTGAACACAAATCATTGCATTTTTTTAAATGACTGATCAAGAACAAAATGGTGACCTCAAAATACACCCTGAACCTCAGGAGCATTGTTTTGTTGATGTCAGACAGGCTACTACCTTCACCCTTTGGGCTTGTGATTCTTAAAAGCTTTTGCAGCTATGGCCATAGAGAGGCAAAAAAATCTCTGAAAGTTTTGAAATCAAAGGGATACATGGGCCAATTAACTCCCTGAAACCACTGCAGTCATAGCTGGATAGATATACACATTTTCCAGAGATAAATTCAGATAGCCCACTGGAACAAATATAATTTTCCATAAAAAATGACCAGGATGCTGTTTTAGGATAAAAAAGTCAAGAAAGAAGGCAGAAGACCTCTTCACCAAAATGCCAGTGCTCTGCTTCTGTCTTGGGACCCTCGCCACGCGCTGCCCCTTGCAGCACTCGGGGTGCGTGCAGACAGCCGGGCCCTTGACTTCCCTAATGCTTACCAGGAGCTCAAAGCCCCTGTGAGGGCGAGGACACGTGCCCTCTTACATGGCTGCACACCCAGTGCCCAATTCAGAGTGTGAAACATGGGCCCTGTCCCTCTCCTTGTCTGGCCACTCCCCTCTCGCTCCCTCAGCCATTACCTTCTCCGTCCGGCTGAGGGATGCTCCGGAACACACAGTGCTGCTCCCGGATGAACTTCCCGGTGAGCTTGATGTCCACATCTACCTGGCCGACCCTGGGAAAGCAATGGCCAACATTTCCTAAGCAGGTGTCGGACATTCACCAAGCCGCTTCTGAATGCCAGCTCTTCCCCATCTATAAGCCAAGTGCAATTATTTCTATGTCACAGATGAGGATGCTGAGGCTCAGAAAGTAAAGTAACTGGTCATGCCGCCCAGGAGGGGTGAGGCTGGGATTTGAACCCAGATCTGCCTGACTCACAGTAGAAGAGAAAAGGGAACCTGGAGGGGATGGGCCTCCCATCATCCTTAGAGCTGGTCACCTTGAGGGTTCACTGCCTACCATGGACAGCTAGTAAATGCCTGTGGTGAGACAGAAAGGGGCACCCTCACCTCCTTAACTCCAAGAGGTGACCTCAGAGGCACGGAGCCCCAGGGATTAGCATTAGCCATGCAGCCACCTGCAGCACAGGCACTGCCCCTAAACAACGAGGGCCTGGGACCAGGATTCCCTCTACCCCACAGGGAGGGTCCCATCAAGCGAGGCCAGGCAGTGGTGCTAAGGGCTAAAAATGCGGTGGTCTGGATTCCAACCCCCGCCTGTGCTCTAAGCAGTCAGGAGCTATCCCCGAAGCACTGGGTCAGTTTGGTCAGTTTGGTCCCAGGAGGCATCTCAGCCAAACCGAAGTGGTGGGTGAGCCACTTCTCAGGAAGCCTAGAAAGTGGGCAGAGCTGTGGAGCCAGCCGTCCTGATGTCTGGGGTGCTTCCAGCAAGGTCACCAGGAAAGGGAGTCACTAGTGTGGCCGTCCCTCTGCAAATCACACCCCAAAAGGAGAGGCTGCCCCACAGGCACTGATTAAACACTACCTGGTGATGCCATCTTTGATGTGGTAGAGAAGACATTCTGACATCAGGGGGTCTTCATTCAGGTTCACCAGGTGGGGCGTCTGTGGGAAAACGGGGTCAGGGGAGGGATCCTGAGAGCCAGCCAGGGGGTGCCGCAGGGGAGGAAAGGAGCTCCAGCGGACATCCCTCCCGGTTCCAGCACTGAGCCCGCTGCTCCTCCCCTCACTCGGAGAACTCTGCCCTCTCCTTACTCCCACTCCAATCACTTTCAGAACAGCCTATCCCACCCTCTCCTCATACATAAGGGGCCTAAAATAGCCCCCTCCATCTACCCCTTCTCAGGTCAGCAACCCTTTCTAAGGCCCCATTTCTTCAGAGGCACCTCGACCCACCCATCTCCTTGAAGCCTAGAG
Organism: Myotis lucifugus; assembly: GCF_000147115.1. Lineage (NCBI taxonomy): Eukaryota > Metazoa > Chordata > Mammalia > Chiroptera > Vespertilionidae > Myotis > Myotis lucifugus. The sequence goes on from NW_005871474.1 coordinate 473,208, forward strand.
TCCACCTGCCCTCGCCTCTGCTTTCCCTGTATTCCCTGTCCCCCGGTCTCATTTCTTCCTTCAAAACGTATCTTGCCACTTCTGGAGAGTACAAGAGGGGACTGGGTGAGAGGACTGGTACTTCCCACCTTTTATTACAGCTTCAATTTCTTAGGAGCATGGATTACTTTTACTTACAATCATAATTTAAAAATAAAAAGTGGCAGTTCAAGCCCAGGCCAGGTTTGCTCAGTAGTTAGAGCATCAGCCCACACACCAAAAGGTCTGGGATTCAAGTCCCAGTTAAGGGCACACACCTCAGTTGCAGTCTCTCTCACATCAATGTCCCCTCACCTCCCCTTCCCTTCCATTCTATCTAAAAGCAATGGAAAAATATCCTCAGGTGAGGATTAAAAAAAACACAGCGTCAGTTCAATTCAAAAGCATATAAAACAAACAAACCCCCTTTTCCCAGCAGACTCCCCAATCTTCCCTGGCCACTGCCCGTTCCCAGCCCTGCTTCACCTGGGGCCAAGGTCACACAGCAGCTGCCTGGTGCTGTCCCTGTCGAGCCCCCATCTAACGGGCTGATCATTATGTTGCTCCACATCGAAAACTCAGCCCATTCCCTTCCCCCAAAGCACCCTTTTCTGACTTGTTTCTCTAGCAACACCCCACTCTCCCCAGGCATGTAACTCTGGAAAGCACAGTACATAAGCCTTTTTCCCTCTACACCCCCTCATGCCACTGCTGCCATCCTGGGGAGGTCTCCCTCCCTACTATCTGCTGCCTCGGCCTACCCTGCCGCAGGCCTGACTTCCTGCCGTCTCCAGGGGTCTCCCAGTATTCCTGCTAATACCGCACCATGACCAAGTCATGCTTCTCCACTCAGACCACCCCAGCAGGCACCCCATGCCCACCGGACTTAAGCTTGCTTTTTAAAAATATATATAAATATTTTTATTGATTTCAGGGAGGAAGGGAGGAGAGAGATAGAAACATAAATGATGAGAGAATCATTGATGGGCTGCCTCCTGCACACCCCCTACTGGGGATCAATCAGCAACTAGGGTATGTGTCCTTGACCAGAATCGAACCTGGGACCCTTCAGTCCACAGGCCAATGCTCTATCCACTGAGCCAAACGAGCTAGGGCTAAGCCTGCTTTTTACGCTGGCATCCGTGGGCCTCATCCACATCAGGGTCCCAGCCCTCCTATCCCAGCCCCTTCCTGGGATCCCTCTCTCCTGTGTTCCCACCCAGTGGGACTGCTGAACACTTATTCCAGAAGACCTCCTTCATCCCTAAACATGCCTGGGAGCTCCTCCCCATGTTCCCAGCCCCACCCCTATCCCCACCTGTCCTAGTCATTCACTTCCCTCAGTCTGTCTCAAATGCCACTTCCTCTACGAAGCTCTCCCCTGCCTTCCAAATGAAGACAAGATCCTCTGCCTCTTTTCTACAAGAATTTACTTTCTAAAGACCCTGTGAAGTGCTAGGTGGGACACAGCGATGAAGCCACCCCCAATGCTGCTGTCCCATCAGCAAGGAAATCCGTCAACTTGGGGAGATAAGGCTTGGCAACGTTACACGTGGGAAAGGGATGCCTCACAGGAGAGTTTCTGATCTTTTCACATCTTCACTTAGTAATTCATTCACTCATTTGTTCCCAGGAGTTGAGTGCCACCATATCCTGGGCTGGGGGGAGGGTAGATGCAAAGATAAATAAAGTGAAGAACTGCAGGAACTCAGAGGAGGTTCAAGAGGACCTTGTGGAAAGGCAGCATGGGATACGATCTTTGAGGACAAGGACGTGGACATGCAGAATGGAGAGCATTCCAGGTAAAAGAGGAGTGTGAGCAACAGCACGGAGGCATGAAAGCGCACCGTGTAGGAAAAAAGAGCCAATAGTCGGGCCCCATATTTCTTTGGGGACCCCCTGAATGGTGATCCATGGTGGACATACCATGTATCCATGTGTCTGCCCCTCTACCCAGGCACCCCAACAATTCACTGCTGCCACACTTCCTCTTCTCCCAAGGGACTCTCACGCCCCTCCCAACACTGTAGTGTCAGGAACGCCAAACACTGATGGGCTCTGAGAGCAGAAAGTGATCCATCCCTTGGGAGAGGGGACATGATTGAGGACAGTGCTTTTCAATCTTTGTTCAGCCCTGGAGCCCTTTGTTCAAATGAAACCTTACCTAGAAGCCTAATATGTCAGGCAGATAAGCAGGGAGCCACTCAGGATGAGGCTGGGGGTGGGGGACCCAGAGTTTGGTCCTCCCCCCGCCACTCTTACCCATTCCCACCCCTGTGAAAGCAGCACCAAGCCAGGTTTAAAAATCACCTAGTTAAGAAGGCCTGGTGGTGGGGGGTCCCAGAAAGAGGGAACTTTCCCTAAGTCTCTTGGCCCTCTCCAAGACCAACTACAGCTCTCCCCTAGGACCACATTTCCTCACCCACCATTCCCAGGCTAGAGCCACCAAACCCATCTCCCCATCTGTAGTCTAACAGCTCCCCCTCCTGAAACATACATGTCTTTTAAACATATGAAAATATGTTCATCCTTACCACCTTGAGAAAATGCAAAAGTAAAACACCATTTTACCAGATTGGTAGAGGTCAAAAATTAGAAGAGGGTGAGGATGTTGCTTCTGGGAGTATAAAGTGACATGGTTATTATCTTTGGAGTGCACTTTGGCAAAATAGATTGAAATTTCACATAGCTACTATTTGACCCAAATCTCCACTTCTAGGAATTTTTTCTACAGATAACAGACCTATTTAAGACCAACCGTTGTAATATTATTTATAATATTAAAAAATGGGATACAACCTAAATGACCATCAGCAGGAAACTGGCTAATTAAATTATCCTACATCAATAGGATATTCTGACACCACGAAAAAGAACAGACAGAATTTCAAGGTTATATGAAAAAATAAAGTATAAAGTACTCAACAACTACTATTCCAAAAAGAGGTCATGTATTTAGGCACTCGTGCCTGCATGCACACACACCTGCGTCTAGTTATACAGAACACGCACTGTGTGTGCACTGGCTACCTCCAGAGCACGCCGGGACCTGGTAAGAGGGCTTGCCTCTGGGAGGGGAACTGAGGGTGGGAAGGAAAAGGACTGCGTGAGGGTTCTCTCTGGTATATACCACCTTTATAAGAATAATTACAAACAAAAAACAACACATCCCTGTTGGTCCCTGGGCTTCAGTAGGTGGCTTCCCTGTGCAGTGGAAGCCCTCCAGGGAAGAAACGCCCACCACATCTACCTTTCACCCATTTCTACTTTTCCTCTAACCCTGCAACTGTGGTGGAAGCGCCTCAGATACCAGTACCTCAAGGTGGCTGCAAGTTATGTTGAGAGCCATATGTAGCTCCTCCCCCAGATGCAGACCTCAGAAGGACCCCAAGCCCTGGGTACTCACCCCTGGACCAGGTCCCTCAGTCCAGCCTGCCACCCTCCATCATCCACCCGTAGCTCTCTCACTCCCTCACTGTGCCGTAGGCCATGCAAAGCACACCCCTTTCTTTACAGATCCCTGTCCAATGATCCCTGCTTGCTCAGCCTCCCAGACGGCCCTGATCTTATGAAACCAGGAGGACCTTCTTCCAACCCACCACCTCTTCTAGGCAGTCCCCGTGACCCTGTCTGCATCAGCACTGTATCTGACTTAGGTCCTGATCCTATTTTCCTTCGTAAAGTGGACCGAACAGATGTGGCTAGCTCTCCAGGGGACTGGGAATTCCTGACTTACTCCAACTGGCCTCCACGTCATCCCTTCATCAGTATGCCTGACCCATACAGCTGTGCCAGCTGTCTATGGCTAGCATCCATTCTGATTGGTCCGTTCCTATGCTTTGCTGGTGTCTCCAGCTGAGGCTGATCACTCCTACCCTGTTTCCTTCCTTCCTTCCTCTCAGCAAAGATGTACTGAGCACCCGCTACCACTACACACCAGGCACATGACACATGCGCCCCACCCACTGACACCTGTGTTTCCTTAGCCTAATGTTCTCTCTGCTCTTCGCTACTCCCAAATCCTGACCTTCGTTCACGCTCCATTTTCCAAACCACCTTCTCCAGGAAACCAGTTTCCATTCATCTACAGGCTGTACTGATGCTACCATCTTTAAGCCTCTCACTGCTTCTGCAATCAACATCATACAGTTTGGTGCTTATTTCTTATCTGTTTCCAAGTTATCCTTTTTGAAATGTATTTTTAGCTCATTTTTTGAGTAGATACCATATGTACAGAGTACAGAAGTCAAATGATACAAAATAGTATACTGTGAATAAGTCTCTATCCCACCAACCTCCAACCTCCCAGGTCCTTTCCCTCTTTCCTGGGGCAACCACTGTAACCAGTTTCTTACTGAGATAAATTCCAGGCATGAATTCACATACACATGTGTGAGGTTACGTTTGTAAATACCTAGATTCTAAGCAGCTCTTGAATCCCCCTAAGGGCAGGGGCCCTGTCACCCTTCTGGGTCCCTAGAGTCCCTGGCCACAGGCACTTACTGAGCACCTGCCTCTTTGGCTAACTGTCAGATGGAGGGAGAGAGAAGGCAGGGATGGCCAGACAACACAGAGAGAAGATGCAGGAGTGGGGACAGAGATGATGGGGGGACAATCAGAGACCTCGGAGATCAGGGTTAGAACTTATCACTTTCCCACCTCCAACCCTCTTCTCTAAGCATCCAGGGTCTCCTAGGCCTCTTCACCCAACCACTCACTCACCTTCTTCGGAGAGAAGACACCCACAGTTCCCCCGTCCTCCCGGACAGCCACCCCCATCTCAGCCAGCAATGCTTCTCTGCAGGCCAAGAAACAAATGTTAGTCTTATCATCGCTACCCATGAACTGCTCCCCTAAAGAATCTGACCTTCCCTCCCCATCCCCCAGTCTTCCAAGGCTCCAGCTGTCCCCCCTCCCCTCATACCTCTCCATCCTCAGGGCTTCCGTCTTGCGTAGTTTCTCTTCCCAGGTCTCATTCAGTTCAGCTATGATCTTCTCTGTTTCCTGGGGGCACGAGGCAGACAGGGATCAGGACATTCTGGGACAAGCACCTACCGTGGGGCCCACATCACTCCTGGGGTTCCTTCCTCCTCTTCGACCCTGGCTTTAGAGAACTACACTCCCATCAGCCCCCAGGTCCCCAGTCCTGGCCAGCTCCAGCTTCCCACCTGCAGCCTCTCCATGGCCTCCTCAGGCCCAATCTGGGGCTCAGCATTGGGGGAGAATGATGGCTCCAGTTCCCCATTGTGTGTGGGGGGAGATGAGGGTGAAGCTGGGGAAGGGGGAGACGCTATAGCTGGCAGAGCACCTCCAGGACTCCCCTCATCCACCTTCAGGCCTGGGAAGGAGAAAGAAGGCAAAGAAGGAGGCTAAGGAAAGATGTAGCTGATTGGAAACGTAGAGAAGGCCTCAGAGAGGACCAGTCTATAGAACTTCTGAAGACATCTGGTCAACCTCCACCAAACAGGAAGCCCTCCTACTGCAGCCTTAACAAATGGGCACCCAGTCTCTGCTTGCTCCCCTCTAAGGGTGGAGAGCTCATTACTGAACAAGGCAGTGAGTTCCTTCCATTGTTAGATGACTCACACTATCAGAAAGTTCTCAGCTATGCTGAGCTAAAATCTACCTCCGTTACAGGTGGCCATTGTTCCTGATCCTGCCTTCTGGGATAAGAGAGACTAGACTGTTTTTGTTTCTTTTTTTTACATCTACCTTATCCTTATCTTACCAAGAATGGACACCCTATTTCCCCCACTGTGCCCCTCAGCACCCTGACTGTCCTCAATGGGATGGACTCAAATACTGAATTCGGAGTCAACACCTGACGCAGCCCATACAGTTCTACATCCTCGAGAATGGACATCGTTTTGTATCAGTGAGGCTAAGCAGTAAACTTTAGAAACCATCCCACTATTAACTGTTGTTAAGCTTATGTTTCACATGAACTTCTGCAAGACAGGGTAAGTCCCCGCTCCATATCTGTACCATGTCACCGAGGACATAAAGGGCTTCGTGGTCAGTGGCCCCTCCCTGGCCCCAGGACTGGGCAAAAGCAAATGAGGAGGGTTGAGGCAAGCCAAGGGGCGTCCCCGAGCTGCCCCTCCCTTGGAGCCCTACCTCCCAGAGCAGAGGCTGAGAGCCCCTGAGCCATCAGCAGTTCCCGCAGCCGCGCCACCTCCTCCTGCAGCTCCCGGATCAGCCGGGCATTAGGGTCCTCATTGATGATGGCATTGCAGCGGATCTGCTTGGTGCGGTCAGCATACCTGGGTGAGGAGGAGGATTGGGATTGGTGAGGCCCAGACCCAGGTGACCTTAGTCTGCTGCCTGCTGCCTATTTCCCTCTCTCCCTCCCAGGTTTTAAAATACTGGGGCACAGTTGAGGGTCAACTCTGTCTCATGGGCAAGGTCCTGAACTACCTACCAGCCTCTGAGCTCCCCTGGCACTTTTCTTATGTTGTTTCCACCCCACCAGAGCCCCACCTGAGGGTGCTGAGAGTCTCCTCGTAATTGATGTCTGCGGGGCTCAGGGCTGCAATCATTGCTGTGCGTGAGTTCCCACCTATGCATGGAGAGGAGGGGAAAGCTTAAGCTGGGCTGGGTCCTAAGGAAAGTCATAGTGGGTCAGGGGGCCTTAGTGCCCTGACAGGGGTCTGACGGGGCACTGTCCAAGGTAGGGTGAAGCTAAGCATTGTGGAGCTACACATGAAATCTAGCAGCTAGAGGGAGCAGAGGTGAGGTCAAGGAGACGACAGACATCTGTGGAACAGAGAGCAGTAGGAGGAGGATGAAGTCAGCAGTGGATGTAGGATCAGAGAGGCGTCATGAGTGGCCAGGTTAGTGAGGCACTTGGCTTGGCAGGCAGGGTGTGGCCTTGATCTCAGCAACAGGACATCTTCAGAGGATGTTCCCCAGGTCAGGGGAGAGTCCATCGGACAATTGGAGAACTTGAGCATCTCGGGGTGGCAAGGGGATTTATCAAAGGGGGTTAGCAGAATGCAAGGTCAGCAAAGACAGAGAGGAGGAGCTCCTCACCCAAATTCTCCTTGAGTAGCCAGGTGAGCACAGAGTCCCTGTAAGGGATAAAATCCGACTTCCGCTTCTTTGATTGCTGGGGGATAGAAGAGGGGAGGAGGTCAGGGTGGGCCATCCCCAGTGTCCCCTCACCCAGCGCCCCTTCTCTTCCCACCCCAGGTCTTACCATATCCGCAAGGGCAGAGATCACCTTCCCTAGAGTAGTCAGGGACTTATTTATATTGGCACCTTCCTGAAAAGCGATAAGGAATGTGAGGAATGAGGCCCTACTCTCCCACTCCAACCCACTTCCTCACCCTCCTCCCCGCAACCAGAGTCCCAAGTTAGGATGAGAGACCACTGCACACAGCCCCCAACACTACCCCTGTCCGCCCCTCCTAAGCCTCCTCACCTTCAGGCGCATGCCCCGGGCTCCTGAGGAGTCAGCCCGCTCACTCCCAGCAAGGTCCACCAAACTGATCTTACTAACCTGAGGCAGAGGAAAGAGGTAGAGGTGACTGGGTCAGTGGGGAGGGGCAGGCAAATCAGCAGAACACCCAGCAAGGGAATTGGGCTATTGGCAAGGGATGGAGAAATGCAGGAGGGGACGAGGGAACAGGACAGGAGGAAATGAAATTTATTAAGACAATAATAAGGGACTGGTTATTCATCCATTTGTGCATTTATTTTGTTTATAGGTATTTACTTGCCCACTGTGTGCCAGAACAAGGTACAGTGGAATCCAAGCCCTGCCCTGAGAAGTCTAGTAAGAAGGACAAACAAGCAAATGGGAGATTGTACCCTATGATCTGAGAGGGGAAGAACAGAGACCTTTGGAAGCCTGGAGAAGGCACTCAAACCCAGCGTGGGCAGGGAGGAGGACACAAGGCCATTTCATGTTACTAGGTAGGGATAGTGGGAGGCGGGCAGGGGGGAGGTCCCCACCTTCTCTGAGTCCAGCCCAGTGAGCTGGTCATGGCAACGCTGTGTGAAGACAATGGTGAAGACGGCATGGGAACGGCTGCTGGTCTCATTCATATTGGTGGCAGCCACAGTCCTGGGGGAAAGGGAGTGGTCACTGGATCCCACCTCTCACCATTCTAAGCCTGGCTCCCTTTCCCTCCACTCCACCGGCCCACCTCACCTCGCCTTATTGCCACAGTCCATGAGATCGGCAATGTCTGCATAGGAGGTCACAGCCAATTTAGACAAGTCCTGCACGTAGGGGCCCAGGATGGGGTGCTCCCGGACCCGCAGAGCGCCCCGACTCTTGGGGTTCAAAAGGTCGCGTACCCGTTCACAATAGATCTCCATATAGCTCACCTAAGTGGAAGAAGAAAATAAGAAATAAGAAGTACGGTGATTACCAGAAGTAGAGGGGCGTGGGCGGAGGCAGAAGAGCGTATGGGGAGATAAATGGTGAAGGAAGACTTGACTTGCAGTGGTAAACACACAACACAACGTACAGATGATATATAGGGTGTCCCAAAATTCACGCAAGAAGTAATTTTGATAGAAAACACAGGTTTATAATTAAAAATTGTAAATTTTTTATTGATTCATAAAGTATACAGAATAGGGTTATGTATGGAATAGCACATCGGGTAAATGGCCTCCACGGCTTTGCTGGCACATACGCAAAGCCGTGGTCTTCATTGGTCTTCATTGTCCCTGCTCCTGGGCCATAATTGGTACTTGGTAATGCTTATCAAGTTGAAGGGATTGAAATCAAAGGGCAACAGATATTAGAATCTGATTCAATAAACCAAGTAAAATTAGGCTTTTATTTTGTGTTGTTGTTGTTAATGCTCACGCAAAATTCAAATCTTGCATGAATTTTGGGACACCCTATATTACAGAATCATACACCTGAAATCTATATAATTCTATTAACCAATGTCACCCCAATAAATTCAATTTAAAAAAAACATAACAAGCAAACAAAATATGACTATGAAACACCCTATACTCCACTGAGTATGAAACTGGTGATTTGAGCATTTACTAGGCACCAGGCATGGTGCTAAGCACTTCGCATGTGCTTACTGAACCACCCAACAACCTAGGACGGGGATCCCGCCATTATCATTTCATAGCTGAACATACTCAGCAGCTGAGAGATAAAATCATTTGCTCAAAGCCACCGTTAGTAACTGGCAGGACATGAATCTCAGGCTGGCTGACTCAGAGACTGCCCTTGGTCTTAACCACTCCTCTCTCCCCCTCTCTACCCAGGATCACCACGCCCTCCCTCCTGCCCACCTAGACCCGGGCTTACCTCCACAGAATAGGAGAGCTCAGCGCTCTGGTTCTTACTAACACGAGAGAAGAGGTCTTCACAGAGCTGGAGAGGACACAGAAAAGCTGCTGTTCACAGTGCACCTGCGGCGCCCAGCATCAGTCCAGGCCCTGTCCTAAGTGGTCCAGTTGAACCCTAACTCAACCCTGAGGGAGGGGTCATTCCCGTTTTACAGACGGGAAAGCAACCTCAGAGAGGTTCACGCTTGCCGGGGGTCACAGCTAGCAAACCCAGGCCTCCTAACTCCAGAGCCTGTGTGCAAGGCCACTGCACCGCACAGCCAGGGAGAATTACGAGCATCTCCCAGTTATCCTCTGCTGGCTTCTGGTATACTCACCACGCTAACTACGGGACCCCAGAATACAGGGCAGGTATATTCACAGTGGCTATGAGACAAGGTAAATGTAAGTGGCAGAACCAGGGTTCAAACCAGGGCACTCTGATGCCATAGCTTTGGCTCTCCTTACTGAGCCTTGTTGCTTCTGGAGGGTCCTGGATGTCCAGGCTGCAGCCAACCCCTACCCACCATCACATTCCCTGTCACTAAGGGCCTCAGAGAGCCAGCTCTCTGCTCCTAACCCTTAGACCCCTTCGGGACAGCTGAAGATGCTTCCGCCCCGGCGGCCCTGCCAGGTCCCGGCAAGTACCTGGGGCACAATGCCCTGCTGCCCTGGCTCCTGCCGCCCCATCATGGTGTAGGATTTCCCAGCCCCGGTCTGCCCATAGGCAAAGATGCACACGTTGTAGCCTTCAAAGGCGTGGAGCAGCATCTCTTCTCCAATGTCCCGATACACCTGTTGCTGAGATGCAAACTGGGGGTCCTCAGCCTAGGTGGAAATGGAGCAGAGAAAGACAGCATGAGCCCTACATGGCTTTGTCCTTAGTGTCTAGGTCCCGGGAGGCTTGCCCCCATTGTCAGAGACTGCCCAAAGGTCCTGTGCGCTTCCCACCCCCATCACATCCTAATCATCCCTGGGGGTCCTATTCAATTTCCTGCTCCCAGTCACAACCGGTGTCCTACCCACCCCATCCCACCCAACCCCCCACAGGTGCTATTCCCCTGCAGTGCCCCCGCCCAGGACCTAAATCCCCTGTCCCTTGTTGCTTAGCTCTTCCCCAGCCCAACAACCTTACCGAAGTGTGTGACCAGTAGGAGTAGTCAAAGGTGAAGCTTTTGGGGCCATCCTTGCTTTGTTTTGGATTGATGATGGCTGAGGGGGCAGCAGAGGGCAAAGGAAGGCCAAGGTCAGGTGCTCCCAACCTCTGCCCACTGCCCACAAGCCCCCGAATGCAGGCATCCTCGTACTCCCTCCTCTGTCCTAGTTCATCTCTCCCCTTTAATACTCCCCACCCCCTCCCGCACCAAAGCTAATTTTGGCCTCCCAGGACCCGCCACCAAAAGCTTAATTTTTGGGCCCTCCCCAAGGAACCCGCCCCCCCCCCAGGACTGCCTTCCTTGGGATTGGGGCAAATGGAGGGGCTCCAGGGCCAGCCATTTCCCCCCTCCCAGGGGACTGGGAGCACCGGAAAAGGCCAGCCCCGCCCCAACCCCCACCCTTACAACTAGCACCTGCTCCGTGCCGGGCACAGCCCTTCTCCGGGGTTCGGCCCAGCAGGACTAGCCTGCGTGGTGGGCCTGGCCCACCCCGCCTGTCCCCTGCCAGGCTCCTGGGACTCACTCACAGGTGGTGCTGCCCTGCATGCTGACCACACACTTGGCATCCTGGCTGGTCTCACGGGCAT
>NW_005871474.1:484378-486983 GCF_000147115.1 Myotis lucifugus
GCTTCCAGATACTCCCCCCCTCCTCAAGCTGGAGGACAGAGACACAGAGGTGGTAAGAGTGCTGGGGGGATCCAGACATGAACTCCAGCTTCTCAACAAACCAGTCTCTCACCCCCTTCCAGCTACCCAACCCCCCACGAACCAGGTCCTAGTTCCCTGGCCTTCCTCCCAAATGTCCCTCTCCTCAGGGACTCCCAAAGGTATTCCTAGCCATATCCCAGCTCGCAGTTACCTGTCGTCCTGGCCCCAGACCAGGGGGGCTGTATCAGTTCTGGCTGCCACCGGCCCTCGTAGGGGGAGCCCCATCCTACACTTGGGGCCTGGCCACGCCAGCTGGGGCTGTGGGGGAAACCCTGGTTGTGGGGGAAGAGCAGTTAGGAGGCACCTGTAGCTCCAGAGGTGTGTTTGGGGTGGCATGACTGGAGAATAAGGGGTGGGGGGTAATGTCAGAAAAAGGAAGGATGGCTGTCCCTCTGGAGTGGCCGAATGCAATGTGAATCCAAGGGCAGAGATGGTGATATTTTTATTCCTCGTCACTCACAAGTGTGCTAAACGTCAGATAGAGGAGAGGCTGCACGGAGGGCAATTCTGAGAAAGGGACACATGGCAGAGACCCTGCGGGTGGCGGGAAGGGGGAAGAGGAGGGGCAGAGAGTCACAGATACCAAGAAAACCAGAGACACAAGAGAGAAGGCAAAATCGAGGTCGTGCTATGAAGGAAATAATGGGAGGAAAAGGAAGGAGAGGCGCAGGCCAACACACACAGAAATGGGAGGACAGACAAGGAAGAGAACTCCAGGGCAAACGCACAAACAGGGAGCCCAGAAGAGAAGCAAGAGGAGAGAAAATCCTAAACACGAAACTACCCTAAAATCCCCACACAGGGTCAGGTTCGGGGTCAGCCAGGGCGAAGTGGCCCGCCAGCTCCCACCAGGGCCACAACCCCCACACAGGGGCAGGGATTGCCAATGGGCAAAGTGCAAGGGCTGGAGGTACAGTCCAGGCCTGGGATCCGCAGGGCCTGTGGCCCCAAACCCCTCGCCCAGCCCCCAGCACTTCCTCCCCAGGATCCAGGACAATGGGCAGGGGAGGGCGGGGTCATCCTGCATCCATCCAGCCCGGGCTCCGGGTGGAGGAAGCCAGGATACCTGTCTTTATGGGGAAGAGAGGGTAACCCTGGGGTCTGTCTCCCTGAAAAGGGGGAGACGGGAAAGGGGCAGGCAGGTCTCGGCCTCTGCCTGAGGCTAATGCTATGGCCTCCACTGCCCTGGGGAAGGTGCCAGACTGGAGCCCAGGAATGTGGGTGATCGGGTGCCCACACCCTGGGAGGAGAGGCTGAGCAGCCTACGCCCACGGAGACAGGGTGGAGAGTGTGGAGAGAGGGATCCGGGATGCTGGGGCCCCTTCTGGGACCCTGAAGGGCCTCAAAGTGCTGTCATGTTGGCTGGGTCTCACCTCGCCGGCCTCGGGGGTGGGGGTGCAGAGTGAGAGGGCCGGTGTGTCCCGGGGCAGGAAGGGAGTAGCTGACATTAGAGGCTTTCTCAGGAAGAACAGCCCTGACCCCGGACCCTGACCACACTGGGGGGGACCTGCAATGGTGACGCCGAGGGGGCCAATGGAGCAGGGATCGGGACGGCACGGCTCGGGGATAGCGGGGGACAGGGCCAGGGGACAGGCAGGTCAGCCGGCTCAGCGTCAAGGCGCAGTGGGTGCAGGGAGGGGCCACGACTGGGGAGGGGGTGACCCACCCGAACCGGAGCCCAAGGACCACCTGGACCCAGCCCGCCCGGCAGATCTCACACAGGCCCGGACCCCGGCCTTCCTGGGAGGCCGTGCGGACCCGTCCTCCGGTCCAGCCAACCGACGGCGGCCCGGGCCTGGCACCCATCTGCACCCCCGCGGGACCCATAGCACATGACCCGGCTCTGCGGCCCGCCGGCCCTCCCGGGTCGCGCACCCGAGGACCCCGCGCCCGCCCCCCGGCCCGACACATTCCTCCGCGGGCGTCCCTCCCTCCCCTCCCCCAGCTCTCACTTGGCGGCGGCGGGGCTCCCGGAGCGGCGGGCACGGCGCACAGAGACAAACTTCCCGGGAAGCGGGAGACGCGAGCGGGGCGATCCGGGGCCGGTTCGGGGCTGCCCCCGCCCCTCGCCGGGTCCCCGGGCGGCGGGCGGCCGATTCACGCCCCGCGGGCGGCTGCAGAAGCGGCGCCAGCGGCCGGCGCCCGCGAGCTTGGGCGTGAACGAGGGGCGTGGAGCGGACGGGTGCGCGCTATCCGGGCTGGCGGTGGCGCGCCGCCTGAGCAGGGCCCGGGAGAGGACTGGAACGACTGTTATAGGGGCAATGCCCTCGGGACTGTGGGCCCACCAGGCGGGGATGGGGAGCCAAGTTACAGTCGCCGAAAGGCGAGCTGGACGCCGGGAGCCGGGAAGGTTATTAGCGCCTGAGGAGCCAGAGCGCTGGCGCTGTCCTTTAGGGGACCCATACCAGCCCACGCACGCGCACGCGGCGGGGGCGCGCTCGGCAGCGGGACCTCTCGCCGGGCCCCGCTCAGGAGGTGGCTCTGCGCAACGCCCCGCCCCGGCGCGCGGTGCGGACGGCTCCTC
>NW_005871474.1:488329-489866 GCF_000147115.1 Myotis lucifugus
CCAGCCCTCAATTCTCTGCCCCCAACCACCAAGTCCATACCACCATCCACAAATGCCTCTGTCCTGTCTAGTTTCCACCTGTCACCCCTTTTCATTTCATCATCTCCTGGCGCCAACTAAGTAACTTAACTGCCATTTGCAAATGTCACTTACTCTATAGTATAGACTCTATACATTTGGCTTCAGAAAATTCCTTTTCTCTTTTATCTTCTGCCACATCCACAGTCCCTAGGCCAGTGATGGCGAACCTTTTGAGCTCGGCGTGCCAGCATTTTGAAAAACCCTAACTTAACTCTGGTGCCGTGTCACATACAGAAATTTTTTGATATTTGCAACCGTAGTAAAACAAAGACTTATATTTTTGATATTTATTTTATATATTTAAATGCCATTTAACAAAGAAAAATCAACCAAAAAAATGAGTTCGCGTGTCACCTCTGACACGCGTGTCATAGGTTCGCCATCACTGCCCTAGGCTCTCCATCTTCCACCTGTATATTCAGCTGCTAGACCTGTCCGGCACTAGAAATGCCTTTAAAGCTCCCTTTCCCTTTTCAGGACCCAAGATCCTCTTTCCAGTCTCTAGATCTGCTCCTGGTCTCATCCCTACAGCCATGTACATGCGTGAATGACTCATTTTTCATTATCCTCCCAGCACCCATGAAGCGACTCAGTCCCGCCAGCCAGCCCAGTCCAGTCCTGCAGGTACAGGAAGATGGAGATAACCTCATCCCCTTTGCCAAGTGAGTCGTCCCCACCCAGTGGGGAGAATGGGGACAGGATGGAGGGAAGATTGCACACCTGGGCTCTTTCCTAAGAAGAGTCGGGAATAAGGACCGAGAAGCTCAATGCCTGGGCTCAGGGGATTGATGACTCATTCATTTATTCAACAAATAATTTTTGAACACTGCATTGTTCTAGGCCAGCGGTTCTCAACCTTTGGGGGTCTAACGACCCTTTCACAGGGGTCGCCTAAGACTATTGGGAAACACATATATAATTACATACTGTTTTTGTGATTAATCACTATGCTTTAATTATGTTCAATTTGTAACAATGAAATTGGGGGTCACCACAACATGAGGAACTGTATTAAAGGGTCGCGGCATTAGGAAGGTTGAGAACCACTGAGCCAAACCAGTTAGGGCAATCAGTGGAAGTTTTTAAGCAAGGAAATGACTACAGGCTTTTTTTTTTTCTTCAACTTTTTTATTACAGAAAATTTCAAACAAATACAGAAGTAGAGAAGGCAGCATTAATGAACTCGGTGTACCCTTTTCAGTCAGCTTTAATAACTGTCATTACATGGATAATCATCTTATCTGTATACTTAGCCAACCTCCTACTACTCAGATTATTTTGAAGTAAATCTCAAATTATACATCATTTCACATGATCACTTTTAAAAGATCACTCAAGCTGTTCTGTGAAGAGTAGCATGTAGGAGATTAGATAGAAAGAGGGAGAGGAGGAAGAGACCATTGCAATAGTCCAGGCAGCCGTAGCCAGAAGATGAGCTGGAATATGGAGACGGGAG
>NW_005871474.1:489966-494145 GCF_000147115.1 Myotis lucifugus
CAGCAATTGCCATCAGTTTGACTCAAATAAGCTCATAAAAATTCTCTCAAAAAAAAAAAAGGATAAGCTGGTACTAGGTCAAGATGGTAGATTCAAAGGATAGCCAGTTTTTGGGAGAGGTGACAGTGTCTCTTCCAGCCCTCCCTCCGTCCCAGCCTACAAGCTGCAGCCAGTGTTGAACAGTAACCAGGAGAGTTGAATACACCCATGATAAGGCACATTGGGAAGTAAGGGGAAGGTGTACCAGGCACCTTTGAAGAAAAGCTGCAGTGCAGGGAGAAATGACACATTCCCCAGAACACCAGAAGTTAGTATCAATCCACTCAGGAGGAGCTGAAAAAAATAGTAATAATTTTGAGGATGTAATGTAACAACTTATTTTATATTTTACAACACTTACATCAACACTATTTATCAAGAATTAATATACAGAGATATAAAGTACCTGGTTTATAATCATAGAAAAGAACTTTGTTTCTATCCAAAACAATCTATGTGTCATTTGGCATATGCTCTCTTCTAAAGAAATTAAAATTAGGAATTGTGCAGGATTGTCTTCTCTGTTACTCTCTTCTATATTTTCTACAGACTTAAGTATCCTTCCTTCTCTCTCCCACCCAGGGTGGTGCAAGTCTTCGACCACCACCATTTCAGGTTTATCTCTTTAAGTTCAGCATCATCCTCATCATCCTCTCCTCTCCATCTTCTTTTTAACTATGTACCTCTAAGAAATTGATATTAAATCCTTCAATCAAGGCTTTATGGCAGCGATTCTCAACCTGTGGGTCGCGACCCCTTTGGGGGTCAAACGACCCTTTCACAGGGGTCGCCTAAGACCATCGGAAAACACATATATAATTACATATTGTTTTGTGATTAATCACTATGCTTTCATTATGTTCAATTTGTAACAATGAAAATACATCCTGCATATCAGATAGTTACATTATGATTCATAACAGTAGCGAAATTACAGTTATGAAGTAGCAACAAAAATAATTTTATGGTTGGGGGTCACCACAACATGAGGAACTGTATTAAAGGGTCGCAGCATTAGGAAGGTTGAGAACCACTGCTTTATGGCCTTCCGCAGCTAAAATGGGTTAAGTGAGGACATAGCCTTAGGGAGTCTGAGTAGCTGGATGGTCTCAAGGAAAGACAGGGCCTCTGGCCCTAGCCATTTGGCTCAGTGGATAGAGCCCCAGCCTGGGGACCAAAGGGCCCTGGGTTTGATTCCGGCCAAGGGCACATACCTTGGTTGCAGGCTCCTCCCCAGCCCAGGGATCCTGGTCGGGGTACATCCAGGAGGCAACCAATCGATGTGTCTCTTTCACATAGATGTTTCTGTCTGTCTTTCCCACTCTCTTCCACTCTCCCTAAAAATCAATGGAAAAATATTCTTGGGTGAGGATTAACTAAAAATAAATAAGTAAATAAGACAGGGCCTCTGAATCCCTGGGGTGAGTAGATATAAGGGGAGAGCCCAAGCCTAGCCTCCCTTGTCCTCACCTCAGGTGTTCCAGGGTGGTCAGCCGATCTTCACCCCCCAGCTGTTCTTCCCAGAGCCTCAGACTGACACGCCAGCATTATGGAGACGTCTTCTGGGACAACCTTAGTCAAAGGCCCAGGTGGGTAGCAATGGGGAAAATGGGGACTAACTGGCGGTGGGAAGGTGAGGCTGTACAATTCTAACACTCATAAAGCTTTCTAGCCCTGGCCGGTGTGGCTTAGTTGGCTGGAACACAGAAAGGTGACCGGTTGGAACCCTGGTTGGGGCACATACTCGGGTTTCGGGTTTGATCCCTGGTTGGCACAAGTGAGGAGGCAACCGATCAATGTTTCTCTCTCCCTTCTTCTCACTCTAAAATCAATAAAAGCAGATCCTCAGGTGAGGATTAAGGGGAAGAAAGCTTTATATATAGCAATACGCACTGGGAATAACTGCCTCACTGGTTGATGGACTTTGTAGGCTCCTGATGCCAGATAAATAGGTGGTTGGGAGAGATCATTAGAGAAACAACATGGATGGGGGTGCCGCTCGGCACTTAGCTCCCTTTTTTGTGCTTCACAGCTCCACCTGGATGGAAGAACGGTACATCCCCTCCCTGCAGGTATGACAAACCTTCTGCCCTTCAATACTTCTCGGTTAAAACTGCACCCCAGCTCTCCTATTACACGTTCCCTCTGGTGTCCCCCAACCAAAGCACAGAACAGGCCCTCCTTTCTATCAATCGTGTTTCCCAGATCACAGCTGTTTTCGTGATCTGAGCTTCCCAAGACCCCTGACTCCCTATTTCAGTCTAAGCTCCCCTGAGAGCCCCCGTTCTGCCATCTATCTCCTTTCCCCCCTTCTTTGGCACAGAGAGCCACTGGTTGTTCCCAGCCTGGCGTGTACCCCCCTGAGGGGCTCCCACCCCCTGAGATGCTTTTCAGAAGAAAGAGAAGGAGGTCATATTTGGCAGGAATGCAGGGACCTGGGGGCATCCCAGCCCGAGTAAGGGCTGTCACTTACCACCTGGAGGATCTAAGGAGGAGACAGAGAATCATCAATGAGTAAGAAGCAACATCTGGGCTCCGGGAGCCTAGCAGGGTTTAGAGGCAGAATGGTTTGAACTAAGGAAGGGGTGGAGGATTTGGAAGGAATTGGAGGTTGTTTGGAAATGAATCATGAACTTGGTGGGATCGCAGCAGAATTTCCATAATGTGGAAAGGAGGGAACTAAGGGATGGTGGATGAGCCATACTGAGCTAGAAGAAGTGGAAACTGGATCACTAAAGCCAGGAAAGCACTCCATAGAACTGGAGGATAGTGGGGAGCTAGTGGTCACCTCTGAGTCCTTGAACTAAAAATACTTCAGTCTGAGGGGAGCAGACAGTGGGAGTGGAGAGTAGGAAGTCAAAGGACAATGCCCCTTGGTCCCAGCAGAAAGTATTTTAGGACAGAAAGGTGAAGAATGGAGAGACAGGAAGCCTGGCCTCCAGGCACCTCTGCTAAGCCTAAAATCTCCACAGACTAAAGAAGGCCCAGTGGAGCAGCTCTGGCACTGCGGCCGAGCCCCTGGTGCCTGGCGAAGCGAGCTGTGGACTCCCCAGCACCAGCCAGCACCCTCATCAGGACGAGGAGGGGGCAACCTACCCACAGGAAGACGACCACTTCCTCCCTCCTGGCAGAGCCCAGGTAGGGTTGGAGAGGAACCCGGAGGGTGATGTGGATGCCTGGTCTTGCATGGAGAGGCATCGGAAGCCAAGAGCCAAGCTGGATTGCCGGATTTGAGGGGGACAAATCAGAGACGTAGGGGTATCTGGGTATGGGCACTAGGAAATCTGGAGAGAGACATACGTTTCCATTAGCTCATTCTTTTTTCCATCTCTCTCCTCTTTCCAGCTGCTTTGGTCTCCCTGGAGTCCCCTGGCCCAGGAAGGATCTTTCCTCTCCAGGCAGCTGAGCTCTCTGACCCCCTACAGCACTGTCACAGCCTGTAGGAACCCCCCTTTCAATACCTGGGGGATGGAGCTGCCCGAGGAATAAGGAAGAGCCCTTATGAAGTCTCCGCAGACTAAAGAAGGCCCAGGGATGGTAACGAAACCACCCATGCCTATCCAACATGCTCGCGCTGCCTCGGGGACCCACGCCGCCTCCTCGTCGCTGGAATCACCCCCGAATGCATCTCCCGACCTCAGCCTCTCCCAGCTTCCCCTCCCGCCTCTGCACTCGGCACTGACAGCCCTTGGGCCTCCCGCCTCAACCCGCCCCTCGCAGGAGCTCCCCAAGGCCGGTGCCCGCCTGGCTCCCTGCAGGGTTCTTTCCCCTGGTCTGTCATTAAAAGGAAAACAAGTTGAGCCCAGAGTTGTCTTTCCGGGAAGGAGTGATGGAAAGGCTCGTGGGCAAGACCCAGCTACAGTGAAGTCGGGCTGGGTCCCCAAAATTCAAGGAGTCATGCCCTGGGCGAGAAAAGCCTGCCCCCCAGTCCAGCGTTCCTCGCCCAGCGCTGGACAGCCACGCGCCCCACTCTCCCGCCTCGAGGGTCACGCCAGCCGGGCGAGCTCCCGCCTCGGGAGCCCGGAGCCCTGCCCCTCCACCCCGCTGCCTCCTCGGGGACTTCCGGGCCGGGAGCTCTCTCTCCCCACCGATACCAACCCGAGCCCCAGTGAGAGCTGGGTCTCTTTTGCCACCCGTTTC
>NW_005871474.1:494851-521488 GCF_000147115.1 Myotis lucifugus
CCCGACCGAGCCTACCCTGCAGGACGCCCGCCCCGCCAGCGCCTCCCCTCCCCCACCCACCCGACTCTTCCTGATTACTCCTCTGTCGTGGCTCCCCACTCACGTTGGTTCCTGGCACCAGGTCCGGGTTCTCGCCCTCCCCCATGCCCTGGCCTATCCCCTTCCTTCCTCTCTTCCTCTTCTTTCCCATGGCCCAGTCTGTACTGCCTCTCCCGCCTCATCCTGGGGAAGGGTGAGGGCTCCTGCCATGACCTGTTCTCTCTTTTCCCAGCACAGACTCCCCCTCCCCCCGGCCCCTCCGGCCAGGGGTGACCTTGCCCCTGGAGCCCTCACCATGAGTACCAAGGACACCACCGAGGTTGCTGGTGAGTCCACAATCCAGGTTCCCACTTTGAACACAACCTTCCTCTCTCCCTGCCCGGTGGTGCGTGTAGTTCCTGGATTCCCTGCTCTCCTTGTTTCAGTCCCCCCCAGTGCCCTGGATTCAGCCCTTTGCCCTCGGCCAGCACCCTAAGCCCTCCTTTCTCGTTCCCTCTAGAGAACAGCCACCACCTGAAGATCTTTCTCCCCAAGAAGCTGTTGGAATGTCTTCCTCGATGTCCACTGCTGCCTCCAGAGCGGCTGCGGTGGAATACAAATGAGGTTTCCTAGGGAGCGTGGGGGCTCAGGGCGTAGAAGGTCTGGGGAGAGTGGATGAGGGTCGCCCTGTGTCTGTCCACACTCCCACGTGCAGAGTGTGGGGCTCTCTGGGGATCACCGGGGAGGTATAAAGACCTGCATCTTGTAGGAACTCACTTCTTGGCATATCCACCTGAGTAAAAATAATAGCTACCACCTTTACAGTATTTCTTACAAACCGGGCACTGTGTTAAGCACTTGACCTCCATTATCTCCTTCTGCAGCTCTGATGATGCTATCTATAGAGCAAGCACTGTTATGCCCCTGGTATAGATGAGGAAATGACTTATCTAACTCGCTCCAGAGCGCCTGCTTTTAACCACCACTTATGCTTGCTCCTTCTGGAGGGCATGTCCCGTGTTACACACCTTCTGTTCTCCCTACACCCAGTGCTTTCTATGTACTTGGTGGTTGATCATTATTGATTTGATTATTTGACTAGAAGAGGACTGTCAGTCAAAAGGGGTGTGTGTGGGTGTGTGTGTGTGTTATTGTTAGCGCTAGAGAGGTCAGCAGCGCTTCATGGAGATCTGGGAAGGGATTTGTCTATAGGATGGCTAGGAGTTCCAGACTCAAAGAGATGTGTACATGGCACTTCAGGGTGCCATGAGGTTGTACAGCGCTAACACTGAGGATACTGCTGCTCAGCTCAAGTTCAGGGAAGAACCAATGGTTCGTTCTGGCAGGAATGTAGGTGCAAATGGGTAAACAGTGTGAGCGTAGGAGCGATGGTTTGATCCCTGGTCAGGGAGAGCCTTGGAGTCAGGCTGAAGAATCTGGAATTCCTGGTGATGTCAAACTATTGAAGTTTTCTGAGTCAGGAAGTGGCACACACGTGGAATTTGGAGAGGAAGATAATGATGAACAAAGAATGATGAAGAGCTTGGGTCTGGCCCCAAGATAAAAGCCCCAGTTGGCAGGGAGGGAAGGAGTCAGGCTGATGGAATTCCAGAGGTTAGACTTTTGTTTGCGATGGAACCTGAGATGCTTAGAAGGGCAGTGAGCCCTGCTGGGTCAGAGAGCTGGCAGCATCCTCCACTGGCTGCCAGAACTCAGTGGAGAGGGACCCTGAGGGGGTGGCCAGGAGGCCAGTCTGAGATTGTATGCAGGGGACACCCACCTGGGTACCTCCTCTTCTACAGGAGATTGCATCCTACTTGATCACCTTTGAGAAGCATGAGGAGTGGCTATCCTGTGCTCCAAAGACAAGGTGAGAAAGTTTGTGAAGGTGGCGAGTAGCAGGGGTCCTGGGATCTGTTCACAGAGCTCAAGGCCAACCCTATCCTCTTCAGGCCTCAGAATGGCTCCATCATCCTCTACAACCGCAAGAAGGTGAAATACCGGAAGGATGGTTACCTCTGGAAGAAGCGGAAGGATGGGAAGACCACCCGAGAGGACCACATGAAGCTGAAGGTCCAGGGCATGGAGGTAAGCAAGGCATCCAGCTCATCTGCCTTGGCCCAGCCTTCTCCACCCTTAGCTGGGTTCCAGCCCTGTCAGGACTTGGTACCTTTGCCTCACCACCCTCCCTTCTCACTCGCTTTGCATCAGCTGGCTGTTAGCTTAGCCCACCCTCCACACCCCATTTCCTTCCATGTCCCAGCTCTGCAGGCCTTAGGTTATGCCTCCCCTGGAGGACACCAATGCCCAGTCCCCTCACCTCACTTGCATTTCCCTCAGGGGTCCAAGTATTGAACCTCTAAGCACAGGTTTATCTTCCCCAAATCATTGCTCCTCATCTCAGTTGTGTTCTTGCCCTGCCCTCCGATTTCTAGATAGTCCTAGATCTCAAATGTGATCCTCATTGTAAAGCCCTAGTCCCCCTGTTCCCTTCTCCTGCCTCTCATCCATGATTTGGGGTGCTGGGATTTTAAAGGTGTGGGGAAGAGGTGGGGGTGGGTAAGGGTTGAAGAGGAACTGGTGGAAAGATTGGGATTCCTGCAAAGGGACTGAACAGAGGAAGAGTTGGGGAGCAGACTAGCCCTCCCCCCACCCCAGCCTGTCTCCTGGCAGTGTCTCTATGGCTGCTACGTTCACTCTTCCATCGTCCCCACATTCCATCGGCGCTGCTACTGGCTGCTCCAGGTAAGGATGGAAGCGCTCAGGGAGACACACTCTTCCTGGCTCTTTGGGGGAGATGGGGTCTGGAAGGGTGCAGTGAAGGACGACTAGTTCCGAGTGGGTACAGGAGCCTGGGGGAGAGGGAGTTTGGGATGGAGAGAATTATACTTGGGAATGGAGCTGGGGGATGCCTGGGGAAAAGTGAAGACTAGGAAGCTGAACCCTTGGATCTCAGGACCCCATCGTGCTCTGTGTGTACCCTTGTGCCCGCAGAACCCTGACATCGTCCTTGTGCACTACCTGAACGTCCCAGCCCTGGAGGATTGTGGAAAGGGCTGCAGCCCCATCTTTTGTTCCATCAGCAGTGACCGTCGAGAGTGGCTCAAGTGGTCCCGGGAGGAGCTGTTGGGACAGCTGAAGCCCATGTGTAAGGCAGCAGGGCTAGGACAGTGCTCCAAGGGGAGAGTGGAAACAGGGGCCTCCCAGAGGCACCAGGAGCCTGTGGGGTGACCGTGTCCCTCTAAGCCAGAGGGTGCTTTCCTGCGGGGGTGCTAGGCCTCCTGGTGAGTTCTACAATGGAGAAGGGACAGCTGTGAACTACAAATGCAAGCAGTCTTGAGGCTGCTGGCCTCCTTGCACCTGGCCAGAAGTCTTGGAGCATCTCAGGTGCTTGAAGGAGCCGAGCTGTCAAGGTGCTCTGGGGACTTTTGTGGGGGTCCCATAGCACTTCCCCCCAACTCTCCTCTAGTTCATGGCATCAAGTGGAGCTGTGGGAACGGGACAGAGGAGTTCTCTGTAGAGCAGCTGGTGCAGCAGATCCTGGACACCCACCCGACCAAGCCTGCACCACGAACCCATGCCTGTCTCTGCAGCGGGGGCCTTGGTTAGTGACCCCCGACTTTGGAGCTCTCTTCCTGTCTAGTCATACTGCACTTAAGCCAGGGGGCTATCTGTCTTGCTGGGATTTGCATGCCTTCCCATCTGGGTGCACCCTGACCCCAGCTCCTTTTACTTGAGTCTTGGCAGCCCGGCTTTTTATCTGCCTTCTACCGTTAGCAACTCCTTCCACCCCAGCACTACCACTTGGACCCAGCCTTAGCTTTACTGCTAAGTGGTACCCCCTTGGCTCTGTTCTTTTGTCCTTTTTTTATGCTTTTACCTATTTTTCTCACCTTTCCTCCAAGCCCTCAGTCCCCCCCTGCCATGCTCTTTCAGTCCCATTTAACATGGGGAAGGAGGAGTATTTCTGCTGCCCCCCAGTGGCCATAATCAGTATTACATCTCTGGTATATAGCGGAGTCCCAGGAACTACGTGAAGGTGTGGGGAAAGGTGGGGGTGGGTAAGGGTTGAAGAGGAACTTGTGGGAAGATTGGGATTCCTGCAAAGGGACTGCACAGAGGAAGAGTTGGGGAGCAGACTAGTCCTACCCCCAACCCAGCCTGGGAATGATGGAGAAAGATGTGTCATATCCCTTCTCTCCTCCCCACCTCTTTCCATTCCAGGTTCCGGGAGCCTTACACACAAATGCAGCAGCACAAAACACCGCATCATCTCTCCCAAAGTGGAGCCCCGAGCTTTAACCCTGACCTCTATCCCCCATCCCCATCCCCCTGAGCCTCCTCCACTGATAGCCCCACTTCCCCCAGAGCTCCCCAAGGCACATACCTCCCCATCTTCTTCCTCCTCTTCCTCCTCTTCCTCAGGCTTTGCAGAACCCCTAGAGATCAGACCTAGCCCTCCCACCTCTCGAGGGGGTTCATCGAGGGGAGGCACCGCTATCCTCCTTCTGACTGGACTGGAGCAGCGTACTGGGGGCTTGACGCCCACCAGGCACTTGGCTCCCCAGGCTGATCCTCACCCTCCCATGAGCTTGGCAGTGGTTGTCGGCTCTGAGCCCTCTGCCCCACCAGCTCCTCCCAGCCCTGCCTTTGACCCTGATCGTTTTCTCAACAGCCCCCAGAGGGGCCAGACATATGGAGGGGGGCAGGGGGTAAGCCCAGACTTCCCGGAGGCAGAGGCTGCCCACACCCCCTGTCCTGCCCTAGAGCCTGCTGCTGCCCTGGAGCCCCAGGCGGCTGCTCGGGGTCCCCCTCCACAGTCAGTAGGAGGTGGGAGGAGAGGAAACTGCTTCTTCATTCAAGATGATGACAGTGGAGAGGAGCTTAAGGTCCAGGGGCCTGCCCCACCCATACCTTCACCCCCTCCTTCACCACCCCCCTCACCTGCCCCCTCGGAGCCATCGGGCAGGGCAGGAAGAGGGGAGGCCTTGTTTGGAGGAGCTAGTGGGGCCAGCGAGCTGGAGCCGTTCAGTCTTTCATCATTCCCAGACCTTATGGGAGAACTTATCAGTGACGAAGCTCCAAGCATCCCTGCCTCCAACCCCCAGCTCTCACCTGCTCTTAGCACCATCACAGACTTCTCCCCAGAGTGGTCCTACCCAGAGGTGAGTCTCTCTCATCCCTGTCCCTCTTACCCCCTGGTATGGGGCCTAGTTCTCCTCCCAACCTCTGTTTTTCCACGGAGTGTGGCTTCTTTCCTGTTTCCATAGTCCTTCTGACTCTCCCTTCTCCCTCCCTTCCCCTTCCACGGGATTGTGTGAGTCCCCAAGTGCCCAGGGGGCTTCATTCCCTTGGCGACTTTCACAGGGAGGGAATTGGGGCAACTTAGTGCGGAGAAGAGAAAACATAGTCGGGATATGATTGCAGACTTTGGGAAGCTAAAGGCTGTCTTCATTAGTAGAGAAGTTCTGCTTTATGCTGCCCTAGTGAGGGAAAGGAGGACCTGCAGTTGGGGCCTAAAAAAGGACTTCCTCCTGATGACAGCTATCTGCAAATGAGTCGGTGGCCTTGGGTGAGGCCAGCAGACTCAGGTGGAGGGCAGGGATGTTGGGGAGGAGGGACAGGCTAGCTGACCTGACCCCAGTGGGTCCTGTCCAGTCCCTGTACCACCAAGCTCCAGCACAGGGCCTGCCACATAGAGATACTCTCTGAGAGTCTACATGAACGAATAAGTGAGTGAATGAAGACCCAGCAGAGCTCTAGCCACATGGCCTTCTGACTTCTGTCTGCAGGGTGGGGTCAAGGTGCTCATCACGGGTCCGTGGACGGAGGCCTCCGAGCATTACTCCTGTGTCTTTGACCACATCGCAGTGCCCGCGTCACTTGTCCAGCCTGGTGTCTTACGCTGCTACTGTCCTGGTATGGGGATGGGGATTCGTGGGGGAAGGGACTAACTAATGGCATTTAGGACTTCTGGAAGTACTGGGGACAAATGTGTTGAGTTGTTCCTGAGAGCACAAAGCCCTCATTCAGTCTTGAGGCTGAGTCCCACGGTCCCCCAGCAGGCAAATGAGTCTGGGCTTAGGTGTCAGAAGGTCTGGGTTCTGGCCCGAGAAATCTACTCCTTACTGGACTGGTGACCTTAGATACGTCTGCTCTTTTCTTGGGTCCTTGGCTTCCCCTCCTGTAAGGTCAGGCATTTGACCCAAGGAGTCTCTAATGTCTGTTCCAGCCTTAAAGCCAGAGTCTAGCTCTTGGAAGAATGAAAAGGGAGAGATGTTGGTCTCCTCCAACCAATCTTGGGACTAAAGGACATTGGCTTCCATCTAATACAGTAACTGTTAGCCACATGTGCCTATTGCAATCAATTAAAATTAAGTAAAATTTCAAATTCAGTTCCTCAGTCGCACTAACCACATTTTGAGTGCTCAGTAGCCACCTGGCTGGTGCTACCCTATTGAGCAGTGCAGATAAGCATTTCCATCATTGAGGAACGTTTTGTTGGATGGTGCTGGTCTAGACATCACTGCCAGGGCAACCTCCAGTGTCTGCCCTTTTGCCACCAACCTTGCCCCTTACCCTGCACTCAACAGTCAGCCTTACTGTGGGACCCCAAAGGCTCACCAGTGACATGGTGACAGCTTTGTTGTCGGTGCGTGTTCTCCCCATCTCAGCAGCCCTGTTCAGTGGTGCACAGATGGTGCATCAGGGACCAGGGCCTGATGGTTTCCTTTTCAAGGCTATAGCTGGGGCGTCGCTCTCACTAGACACCGTTGGTGAGCAGCTGGCTCTCCTTCCTCCCATCTTAGTAACAGGGTCATGATGTCTGGACACTGATTCTGGGAGACCAAGGGGTTTCTATGCCGTCAAATCATTTATAAGTATAGGTGTCTCTTGACCCTCAGCTTCCAGGCCTTGGTGCTGAGTAACAAACATCCTTAACTACAGGGTCTAGAGTCCAAGGGGTCTCTGGCCCATAGCAAGTACCGAGTTCTCACATGAATGGAATCCCTTCCCAGTTAGTGCCAAGGCCACCGAAGCCAGCAGCCTCTTGGCCCACAGCGGGGAAGCTGGGAAGCTCAATATGAAATGACCAGCTGTGGCTCTAACACAGAGGGCCAGAGAGAGCCCTTCTCACTGACCTTGCCCTCCCCAGCCCATGAGGTAGGGCTGGTGTCTTTGCAGGTGGCCGGGCGGGAGGGACCCCTTTCTGCTTCTGTGCTCTTTGAGTATCGAGCCCGCCGATTCCTGTCACTGCCTAGTACTCAGCTCGACTGGTTGTCACTAGATGGTAAGTAGCTAGCCCTCTGATCCCAAGTGTCGGGCCCCACAACCTTAGAGCACGACACTCCTAGGTCCCCTCAGCACTCAGGTGGCCACCACCTAGCCCACATTTACCAGTCATTTCTCAACTCCTGCTTCACTGGTCATTTCTAAACGCAGCAGCAAACTTCCCTTCCCTCCTCTTCCCTGTGCATCTTGGAGCCATGTTTGTCTCAGTTCTTACCCTGTCTTCTCCATCCCAAGGATGGGGTCTAGGCAAGCGAGGCCAAGAAGCAGGAACAGGGACAGGGTCTAGAGCAGCGGTTCTCAACCTGTGGGTCGCGACCCCTTTGGCGGTCGAATGACCCTTTCACAGGGGTCGCCTAAGACCATCCTGCATATCAGATATTTACATTACGATTCATAACAGTAGCAACATTACAGTTAGGAAGCAGCAACGAAAATAATTTTATGGTTGGGTCACAACATGAGGAACTGTATTTAAAGGGCCAGAAGGTTGAGAACCACTGGTCTAGAGCAATATATATATAGGACGTGCGAGTATGTACATGTATATAGACATGTATTGTTTTCCTCTCCATAAAGATAGGTATTTATTGTAGGAAATTTGGAAATTATCTAGAAAAGCACAAACTACAAATGAAAACTGCCGATATTACTACTCAGTAATATCTACCACTTTAATAGCATGCTGTACTTTCTCATACAAACACACTTTCTTATACAAACCCACAGACATGCATACATGCGTGTGTATGTGTGTATTTATTTTTTAAGTATATTTTTATTGATTTCAGAGAGGGAGAGAGAGAAACATCAAAGATGAGAATCACTGATTGGCTGCCTCCTGCAAGCCCCACAGTGGGGATCAACCCTGTAATCTAGGCATGCACCCTGACTGGGAATCGAACCATGACCTCCTGGTTCATAGGTCGATGCTCAACCCCTGAGCCGTGCTGGCTGGGCAGTGTGTATTTATTTAAATCCAGCACTGGCGTTGAGAAATTGTTTCTCTCTGCTCCTGCTTCTTTCTCAGGGTGTGCGCTTCTCTGTCTTCTCCTCCGGGTGTCTCTGTTGTTGCCTCTGGGTGTCTCAGTTCTGCTGTCACCCTGTGGTGTCTCCCTCAGGGCTCGTCCTGGCTCACCTCCCTCAGAGCTGCCCCTTCAGGGGGCTGCGTGTGGGTTGCCCCGCAGCCTACCATGGGATCTTGCCAGGTCTCCCAGGCCTGTTCTGTCTGTCCTGCTGTGACTGCCGTCCCCCCCCCCCCCCCCGCCTTCCTTTCCTGTCCCTGTTATACCATCTCTCCTCCCTCTTTCTTTCTCCTTGGACCAGGGTCTTAACTTGTCCCCCTTCTTCTCTTCCTTGTTGCTTGCTTGGTACAGTCCCCAGCTTTCCTTCGTCCTCTCTCTCCTCTCTTCACCTTGTTTATCCTTTCTGCTCTCTCTCCTCCCCGTTATACAAAGGTCTCTGCTCATCCTTCTCCACCTTCCTCCCCACCATCACTTCTGTGCCTCAGCCCCTTCTGCCTAGCATCTCAGAACATCCCTGACCTCCAGCCTGTTTCTCGATGCTTGTTTTTCCATGGCTCTGATCCCCTCCCGCCCCTCCTCCTTGTCCTTGTGTGATCTCGAGAGGGGACAGATATAGCTTGGGATGTGTGTGTGCGCGTGTGTATTTGTGCATGGGGTGAGGGGAGGAGGAGGAATGGATGGCTATCCATCTCTGTCACGTTCCCTCCCCACCATCCTCTTTGTGGACAGCTGTGGGGGGCCAGGAGGAAGGGGCGGTGCTTTTCAAATCACAGTTCCTGAGCTCTTTGGGGCTGTGGCTAACAGAGAGCAGGGACCCTGGAGTCCTTCAGCCCCAGCATGGGGGACAGAGGTAGTGTCTGGGGCAAGCGCGGACGGTGTTTCACCCAGGAGAAGGCTGAGGGAGTGTGTGTGATCTGGAGCAGCTCGGGGCTGGATACTGTGTGGGAATTCCTCCTGTCTCTGTGCCTTGAAGGACACAGTTGTGGTTCTGGATTCTGGTCCTGGGTGGATGAGTCGTGTTAAGAGCCCTCGCTTAAGGACTGAGTTTCAAAGGTGGGTGGGTAAAGGGGCTGTTGTTTTGGAGGAGAGGAAAGAATATGATTCAGTGTCTTTACCTCCCAGATCCTGGGATAGGTCTAGTTCTGTGTTAAGGGCATCACCTAGACCCTGCCCGTGAGCCTCCCATACCCTCTCCCCCTCAGACAACCAGTTCCGGATGTCCATACTGGAGCGGCTGGAGCAGATGGAGAAGCGGATGGCAGAGATCGCAGCAGCTGGGCAGGCACCTTGCCAGGGTCCTGACGGGCCTCCAATGCAGGTACTTCCATGAGGGAGCCCGGTGAGTGGAGGGAGGGTCTTCCTGCAGAAAACGGCTCTGGTGTGTGACTTCTCACTCCCGTCCCCAGCCCCTCGGCCACCCTCCTCCCTAATCCCTGACGTCACCCTGCTCCCACCCCCGCCCTGTGGCAAGAGTGGCTATTCTGGGCACCCTCTTGGCATGACAGGCTTCAGACTATTTCTGGGCTGAAGAAGGGTGGAGGTGAAGGAGAGGGTGGGGGAGGGGACCAGGAGGTTGGGGTTCAGTGCTCTGGGAGTCCTGCGTGTCTGAAGGAAGAAGACTGGGAGAGGACTCTGGGTTCTGCAGGGGAGAAGCATCTGTGGATATGGCACTAACCTGAGCTGACGTGAAGGCACAACACGGGCCAGGGCGTGTGAGATCTGGCTGCCAGAGGGTCTGCAGGAAGTTGGCTATGGGAGGAGGGGACATCCAGGAACTTGAACTGGGAGAACTGACAGGCCATCAGAGGTCTGTGTGGTGGGAACCTGGAGTGAGAAGTGCAGGAGGGGCAGTTAGAAGCTGAGAGGCCAGGTGTGGGATGGCCAAGGCCATCTCAAGCCAGAGGACCAGATGCTCAGTTCTCTGCCTAAGGTCGTGTGTATTGCAGGATGAAGGCCAGGGGCCCGGGTTCGAGGCACGGGTAGTGGTCTTGGTAGAGAGCATGATCCCACGCTCCACCTGGAGGGGTCCTGAACGTCTGGCCCACGGAAGCCCCTTCCGGGGCATGAGCCTTCTGCACCTGGCCGCTGCCCAGGGCTACGCCCGCCTCATCGAGACCCTGAGCCAGTGGCGGTGAGCAGGGGCAGCAGGGCGGGGACTGGGCAACCACTGGAACAGAAGTGTCGGGACTGAAGCCCTGCTAAGGGGGGGCTGGAGTCACTGGGAAGGAAGAGGGGCTGGAAGGTTTGTGTTGGGAGGAATTTTAATATCCCCTGAGTTACAACACTGACTTCTTGACCGCCTTACATTTATTTATTTTTCCATCACCATTTATCCTCTCTGTGCCCTCTTCCACGGCCACCCCCCCTCCCCCAATCCCGCAATCACCACACTGTTGTTCATGTCACGAGTTCCCTTTTTCTTTCTTTTTTGTTCAATCCCTCCACCCGCTCCCAACACCCCCACCCCCATCACATTTATTACTTTCTGACTGCCTCATCCCACTGACTGTAGTGCTTCTAGACAGCTGGCTTCCCAGTCCCTTCAGGTCCCTTGTCCCCACTTTGCCCACTTTTCCCCTAACTGGGCTCTGCTGTCCCTTCCCCAAACCCTCCAGAAGTGTGGAGACCGGAAGCTTGGACTTAGAGCAGGAGGTTGACCCGCTCAACGTGGATCATTTCTCTTGCACGCCTCTGGTGAGGGTGCTGGGGTCCTGAGTGCATGTGGGGCGTCGGGAGAGGGGAAGGGTGCTTTGAAGGGAGGGCCTGCAGGAGTGGGGAGGACAGGGGACTGAAGATGGGCCACCAGGAAAAGGGCCTCAGCCTCACCTCTGCCTGTCTCCCCACTCCTGTCCTTGCCCTGCCCCTCCTTAGATGTGGGCGTGTGCCCTGGGACACCTGGAAGCCGCTGTGCTCCTTTTCCGTTGGAATCGGCGGGCGCTGAGCATCCCCGACTCTCTGGGCCGCCTGCCCCTGTCTGTGGCTCACTCCCGGGGCCATGTGCGCCTTGCCCGCTGCCTTGAGGAACTGCAGAGACAGGAAGCTTCAGCTGAGCCCCCACTTGCCCTGTCGCCACCCTCCTCCAGTCCAGACACGGGTGAGGGTTACCCCTCATCTTCTTAAGAGGGGGATGTGGGTGAGACAGTAGGTCAGGGGCAGCTGAAGAGTGGGAGACAGAAAGTGTGAGAGGAGGGAAATCGAGGAGGCGGCAGGGAAGGGGAGATACTACTAGCTGAGCGCAAAGATGGGGCAGGTAGGTGACTCTAGGATGGCAGATGGCCCCTGCTGCCCTCACCCTCTCCTGCCCTCACCCTCTCTCTCCCCTTACCCTCCAGGTCTGAGCAGTGTCTCCTCGCCCTCAGAGCTGTCCGATGGCACTTTTTCTGTCACATCAGCCTATTCTAGTGCCCCAGATGGAAGTCCTCCCCCCGCTCCTCTGCCAGCCTCTGAGATTATTATGGAGATGGCCCCAGGCCAGCTCTCCTCTGGTGCCCCAGAGGCCCCCCTACTCCTCATGGACTATGAAGCCACCAACCCCAAAGGGCCCCCACCCTCACCACCTCCTCTCCCACCAGCCCTGGATGCAGGGGCTGCTCCAGAGGAAGCTTACAGCCCACCGGCTGTGGACGTGATCCCGGTACTGCTTGTGTGATGGAATTATGAGGGCTAGAAAGAGGGGTGCAGGGGTGGGGGGAGGCCGACTAGTTCATGAAACAGACTGAGTCTTGCTTCAGTTTGGGAAGGAGCAGCTATTGGCCCTCATTTTTGGACAAGCAAGGTAATCCTTTGCTTAACTTCTATCAGAGCTTAACTCAGAGTCATGAGGCATCAGAGCTTAAAAATTCTGGGGAATATCTTCAGTGAGAGCTGGATTGTAGGGGTTGCCTGTTGATCCATGAAGAGACAAGCTTCTTGGGGAACCAGAGAGATAGAGGGAAATCGGGAGGGTTGTGGAAGAGAGAGCTTGGCAAGATGGAGGTATCTGGCAATGACTTTTGGTGAGGAGGAAGCTTGTTCATAGTAAAAGCTAAGAAACTCTTGTGGGATAAATGATGGAGTAAATCTTTAGGTACAGCAGCAAGAACCGGAGGACATGCCTGCTTTAGAGAGGCTAATGGGTTAGAGAGGTCAGGGTAGCACTGTAAGTACAAAAACCTAGAGACTTCCACAAGGTAGGCTGTGTTACATGTGGCCAGCAGGAAGTGCTGCAGGCTGCAGGACTGGAGTAAAAGCAAGGCTGAAGCCATTCAATAGGGTCATGTGGTTGGTTGAGCTGGTTCTCAGAGAGCTGAAGCGGGGTGGGGTGGCAGGCATGGCCAAACCTGGGGGAAGGATGTGCTTGCATGGGCCAGACCTGGGTGGGACAGTAAGCAGTCAGCCAGGAAGGCTAAATCCTTCATTGCTCACCTTGAATCTCCATTTGGAGTATGTCCTCCCTGTCCTATGTTCTCCACAACGTCTCAACACAGGTGGAGACCCAGTAAGTACAAATGAATGAATCTGGAACAGTGGCTGAGAAAGATGGGGTGAGAAAGGACAGCATCCTGAGGCCTCACCGGGTGGGAGAGAAGGATCAAGACAGGAAGGGGACCGAGGCTACAGCTGTGTCAGGGCAGGAACATCTGTCACTGGGGACCCCCAAGGCTCACCCCGCTTCTCCATCCAGGTGGACATGATCTCACTGGCCAAGCAAATCATCGAAGCCACACCAGAGCGGATTAAACGAGAGGGCTTTGTGGGGCTGCCTGAGGCTGGAGCCTCAATGCGGGAGCGGACAGGGGCCCTGGGGCTCAGCGAGACCATGTCCTGGCTGGCCAGCTACCTGGAGAATGTGGACCATTTCCCCAGCGCCGCCCCTCCCAGGTGACCAGCTTAGGACAAAGCCTCCAGATTCTTGTTTAAGGGAAGATGGCAAGGGGAAGGCAGCTTCCCCATAGCCAGAGATCCATTCTGGCAGAGGCCCTACGGGCCTTTAGGGCATTGAAACTGGCTGAGCTCTGAAGCCATGCTCTCCAGGCCCCGTTGTTGGGGCTGTCCCTGGGCAGAAGAGGGACTTCACATGCCCCGTGACTTGTCCTCTCCCTGTCCCTGCAGCGAACCGCCCTTTGAGCGGGGACGCCCGGCGGTCCCTCCAGCACCTTCCTGGGCAGAGTTTCTCTCTGCATCTGCCAGTGGCAAGATGGAGAGTGATTTTGCCCTGCTCACGTTGTCGGATCATGAGCAGCGGGAACTGTACGAAGCAGCCCGAGTCATCCAGACGGCCTTCCGGAAGTACAAGGTCAGGAGGCTGGGAGGTCTCAGGGAAAGAATTACACAATCTTTGAGTCAGGGGAGACTGTGGACTCCCAGGACTTCGGGAGGGAGAGCAGTCATCCAAAGTGGCCTTGGGCTGAAGGCCAGGGGACCTCAGGCAAGTTGGAAGGACAGATCACATGTCTATGAGGTGGGCCTTTAGGTGCTGAGACTTCCTGCTTTCCCCTTAGGGCCGGTGGCTGAAGGAGCAGCAGGAGGTAGCAGCAGCTGTGATCCAGCGCTGTTACCGGAAGTACAAACAGGTGAGTCCCTGCTCTCTCTAAGGCATAACCAACCACTCCCCCACCCAGAGCATCCAGAATGCTGCTGGAACCCTGACTCCCTTCTCTCTCCACAAGCTGACCTGGATGGCACTTAAGGTATTAGGCATGAGATCCGGGCGTGAGGTTGTCTGTGGTGATTCAAGCCTTTCCACGAGCGTGTGGATTAGAGAAAGAGACCTGCATCAGCTGAACTTGGGGTGACCCTCAGGGGTTTGGTTTCTGTCCCTCCAATTCAGCCCGCCTCTCCTCCCCACTCCTAGTTTGCTCTCTATAAGAAGATGACGCAGGCGGCCATCCTGATCCAGAGCAAGTTCCGAAGCTACTATGAGCAGAAGCGATTTCAGCAGAGCCGCCGAGCAGCTGTGCTCATCCAGCAGCACTACCGCTCCTACCGCCGCCGGCCCACGGGCAGCCTGCCGCCCCGCAGCAAGTAGGGGTCCAGCCCCAAGCCCCCTGTGCCTGCCCACTGCATCCATGCCCATAGCCCACAGCCCCCCAACTCCCAGCTCATCGTCCTGCCCCCAGTCCTTCCTTGCTAGGGTCCCAAAGGGCTGAGGACGGGATGCCTGAGTGTTGTGTGAGTTTTCCTCATCTTTTCTTCCTTTTGCCAGAAGCTCCTTTCTCACCAAAAAACAGGACCAGGCAGCCCGGAAAATCATGAGATTCCTGCGGCGCTGCCGACACAGGTACCCATTCTTTCTCCTGCTGGATTTTGCTCAGCCACTTCCCTCACCCACCTCCCCAGATCTGCTGATCTCATCGGACTCCTTCCTTGTTTCTCTGCAGGATGAGGGAACTGAAGCAGAACCAGGAGCTGGAAGGGCTGCCCCAACCTGGACTGGCCACCTGACCTCTCCCCACCCTGAGGCCGCTCCTTGGTCTTAAGGGAGAGGGCTCTCCGGGGGAGGAGCCCCCTGTCGGCAGCTTTCCTCGTCACTTTGTTTGGAGATCTTCCTAGGTCTCTACCCTTCTCCCCCTCCGAAGTGCTGACCTCCCTCTCCCACCCGCAGCTCCTCTCCCCTCCGGGTCGTGCCCCCTCTTCCGGTCCCCGGCTCCAGAAGACCCACGCCCCACATACCTGCATCTTCAGCTGTGACCTCCGGAGCCCCGCCTGCCCCTTCTCCACAGCTCCCTCCTTGCCTGCACCCGCCTCACCCCTTTCCCGAATTGCCTTATTTTATTTGTTCGAAGCGTCTCTGAATGTATCGGCCTGGCCCCACCTCTGCCTTCGCTGCGCTCGCCCCTCGTGTTTCAGGGCTGACCGTGCCCCCACCCGACTCCGCATGTTTGCGTCCGTTTCCTCCCTTTCTGGCCCTGTCTTCCCCCTGTCACTCCAACTCTGGCCACCAGCCTCGGGGCCACAGGGGAGACTGTATATAGGAACACGTTGCGGAGTCCCACCCCATCCCCTGATGGGAGGGGGTTTGTAAATATGTAACATACAGAGTATAGTGAAGAGTCTATTTAAGGCGCCGGGGAGGGCTGCACGGCCGGGCTTGTGGTTCCCAGGCGCTGTGGGGGGCCTCCGCCGGCCCCACGAGCACTTTCTACTTGTGCATGGGCTTAGTTTCTAAGAAATGCCATTAAACATCGCTGCACCAGCCAGCCTCCGACTTCTGTCTAAGGGGGAGGGGAGGGCCGGGGCGGAGCTTCGGCAGGGGAGGCTGCCGCGCGCTCGGCCAGTTCAGTGCCTGGGCGGGACCGGTGTGAGGTTTTCCACCTCCGACGTGTTTCCGGCCTTAAAGGCATTTCGCCCTTCCCTTTAAGACGCCCCGCCCCGTCTCTGTCACTCCCAAGATGGCGGACCTACTGGGCTCCATCCTGAGCTCCATGGAAAAGCCACCCAGCCTCAGTGACCAGGAGACTCGGCGCAGGGCCCGAGGTGAGGATCCCAAATTCACATCTGCTTTTCTTCATTCGGTTCTCAGGACCGCATTCTTCCTCCTTTAGACGGTGCCGCCTCTTCCACCTTGAAAACCCCCTCAAAGGCCCCTTCATAGGCCCCCCAGAGTCCCTACAAGGTCTGCTGACCCGCCCGCTGTTCTTAGCGGACGGTGATTGGCTACCCGAAGCCTAGTGCCAGTTTCCTGCCTTTCCTGGCCTCGCAGTCCTTGTTTTCCATTCGCCAAGAGGCCCGCCTGTCCGCTGCTGGCGTGCTCTGATTGGTAGATTGCCTCCGACCCCACCCAACTTGGTGCTTCTTGGCCCGCCTTCGGGTCGCAGGAGGGCGTGTTCGGTCACTCAGCCCCTCCCAACTCCGGAGTGTCCCACGACCCATTCCCATTCTGATTGGGTCCAGGACACGCCCATCCGCAATCCTTTCACCTCTATTGGCCCTCTTAAAGGTCTGCCTATTAAAGACCTTCCTCTGGCCCACCCACCCACCTCAAGCACCTCCAATTGGTAGATGGGTCCTTTCGGTGCCCTTATGCCCCTCCTACTTGATTTAACCTCTTTCCTACCCTGCCCATCTGTAGTCTTACTTTCCCCAGTTCTCCGAGCGGGTGGTGATGTTGATTGGAGAGAAGAAAATGCCTCTGTCGGTCCGATTGGCTGTAGGCTCCCACTTGGGTTCTCTGAGTGACTTCCCTGCAGGCGGGCTCCTGAGTTCGCCCGCCAGCGTAGGGCGCGGTCGGCCTGGCGTGCAGCCGTCCCCTGGGTTGCTCGTGCTGCTGTGTGTGAAGGAGTCAGACAGAAGTGCCTTGGGAAGGACCCAGCCCCCAACCCTGCGAGACCACAGACTAGCCCCGGCCCGGCCCCCCGCTTCCCACCCGCCCTAGGGGCCAGGGCAGGCCGGATGCCTCCAGTGCGCTCAAGTGCTGCTTAATAGCGAAATATCTATTATTTACTGAACGGTTGCTAGGAGCCAGGGTACCCTCCGAAGCCCACAGTCTGAAGCATTGATGAAATGCACGTTGATTAAATGATCACACAGAAGTTTAATTATCAACTTGATAAGTACCCTGAGAGAAAAGTAGTTATGAGAGCGACCACCGAGGGGTCCTTAACCTAGTCTGTGGTGACCTGGGATCTGAAGTGAAGGATAGATGATTCAGTAAGAGAGGGGGAGCGAAGTGTTACAGGCAGATGCGTATTTGGAAGGAGGGAACATAATGGGCCCGGCAGTTGGGATTATTTCATGCTCGCCATGACTAGGTGCAGCAGCAGCAGCTGGCAGACTAGGAAGCCAAAGTTGAGTTTAGTCACTTGCCTGAGGTCACAGGGTTAATAAGTGACAGGGTTTTGAATCCAGGTGTGGCTTTTAAGCCTATGACCTTAACGATCATCATTTGCCATCTCAGATCCAGAGAGAACTCAAACCAGTTGTGGAACACTCAGTGGCCACTGGTGGTCAGAGCCCTTGATGTCAAAGAGATGAGAGCTCCTAAGCTGTCAGGGGCCACAGAGAATAACTGGATAGGAGGTGAGCAGGGTCCCTGCCTCCTAGAGCTTCTAGGATGGTAGGGGAGACAAACAGTTAAACTATATTGGTTCTCAGCACAATGTGTGTGGGCCCCAGAGGAAGAAGTGAGTAACCCTGACTCATGGCAAATCTCAAAGTTTGCAAGAGGAGGAAAAGCATTTCAAGCAGAAGGAACAACATGTGCAAAGGCATGGAGTGATTAGGAAAATGGGAAGAGGTCAGTGCAGCTAGAGCTATTTGGATGCTGTGGAAGAAATGGGCCTTAAGGACATAAAGGACTTAAAATGACAGAAGAGAGGAGAGGGGACATTAAGATGTAAGGATGGGAAGTTCCTCTACAATTGACTTTGAACACCTACACTCTCCAAGGAGAATGGTGTCAGATTAGTCATTTCAGCTTCATCTTGTCTGTAGAAGTGAGAAGTTTCGGGGGGCGGGGTTTACAAAATAAAGGTAGGAAGTTAAATAATTTCCCCTTTCCTATGTAGACAATGAGATGATAAACTCTTTAAGGCCAGGGCTTAGTCTGGTCTCCTTACCTCCGCAGGTGCCTTATAGTTCTTTGTATATTGTGGGTATTAAATGTTTGTGAATTGGTTTCCCCTGTGAGATTGGGAAGTGAGGGTAAGCATGATTCTAATCTTTGCTACTCCTCCTCTGAGCTCTTGAAGGGCAAAGCTATGTCTTAAAGAGCTTGGTGCTCCAGGGCCTAGGACAGTGCCAGGTTTAAACATCAATAAATGCTTGGTGAATAAAAAGCCCCCCCTTCCCAGCCTGATACCTCCCGGTGGACACCAGACCTCCTTTGAAGCCTTACAACCTCCCCATCCATGCCTCTGCCCTGGCCTCATGCTGCCGTTTCTCACCCCCAGAGCAGGCTGCCCGCCTGAAGAAACTACAGGAGCAAGACAAACAACAGAAAGTGGAGTTTCGTAAAAGGGTGAGAACAACTGGAGAGATCAAGGCAGCCTCAGGAAGGATTTCCAATAAGTTAGAATTAGAACTCAGTGATTTTGAAAATGCCTCAGGAGACGTGAAGCCTGGAAGCCAATGGCATGGAGGCTGGGTTAGGTGTGGGGAGGCAAAGGCCCCTTGGCCCAGCTGGGAAGAGGGAGATTGGGGCAGAGCCATCATCTCATATCTTCTCTCCCTTTCCCTCTCCCAAGATGGAGAAAGAGGTGTCCGATTTCATCCAAGACAGTGGGCAGATCAAGAAAAAGTTTCAGCCGATGAACAAGATAGAGAGAAGCATACTGTGAGTGTCTTGGGCTGGGGGAGGCAGGAAACGGGTGGCCAGGGCGGCATGAAAGGTCCAGTGTGGAAATCCACAAGAGGAGGGTGCTAGGCCCCCTCATGGCTCTACATACTCTTTCCTCTCTGTCCTCCCTCCCTTCGCAGACACGATGTGGTGGAAGTGGCCGGCCTGACATCCTTCTCCTTCGGGGAAGATGATGAATGTCGCTATGTCATGATCTTCAAAAAGGTAAAAGGCCTGAGTTCCCCACTCTCTCCCTTTCAGCCTGTGCCCCCCTGGGGAAGAGAAATGAGATGAAACATGTATATGGAGCCTTGACGCCATCATCCCTCTTCCCCAGGAGTTTGCACCCTCAGATGAAGAGCTGGACTCCTACCGTCGTGGAGAGGAGTGGGACCCCCAGAAGGCTGAGGAGAAACGGAAGCTGAAGGTGAGTTATGCCTGGCAGTCCCTGGAGCCCACCACCTGGGAGGGGTTGGGGTCAGGCCCCTGAGCACCAGTGCTCCACTTCTGCACCCCTAGGAGCTGGCCCAGCGGCAGGAGGAGGAGGCAGCTCAGCAGGGACCTGTGGTAGTGAGCCCCACCAGTGACTACAAGGACAAGTACAGCCACCTCATCGGCAAGGGGGCAGCCAAGGATGCAGCCCATATGCTACAGGCCAACAAGACCTATGGCTGTGGTGAGGCCACAGTGGGGGCTGGGGAGGGTAGGAGAGGGAAGGCTAAGGCACAGGGATCCTAGGCCCTCCCCACCCTTTCCTCTGCCCCTAGTGCCCGTGGCCAACAAGAGGGACACACGCTCCATTGAAGAGGCCATGAATGAGATCCGAGCCAAGAAGCGTCTGCGGCAGAGTGGGGAAGAGTTGCCACCTACCTCCTAGGCACCCCAGCTCTCTGGGACGGGGTAGGGAGGGACAGGCTGCTGCTATTAAAACCCATTCTGGAGCCCCACCTCTGAACCACCTGCTAACGGCCATCACTTAGGCTGGAGGAAGCAGGTGTTTGATTTGTCACTATTAGAGTTTGGATATGTATATGGTTGTGTGTGTGTGCGTGTGTGTGTGTGTGCAAGAGAGAGAGTGAATGCACAGGTGGGTATTTAATCTGTATTATTCTGTTCTCCTTCGAACTTTCTTCCCCATGGGGTTGGGGTTACTTTACATTCAATAAACACTGTTTGAACCAATGTCTTGGTTTGTTTAAACAGAATAAGAGGTGGGTCCTGGAGAGGAAGAGAAGTGATTTTAGCTTGAGCAGGATAAAACTGTTTGTGTAAGCCAAAGATAGCCAAATATTGGCACTTTCATAAGAGAGAGTATTTTAAGAGCACAATTGCTAGGGCCAGATGGCCTAGTTTTGGATCCTGGCTCTGCCAGTTACTGTTACGTTGGGTGGGGTATTTGACTTTCTTGTGCCTCAGTTTCCTTACCCATAAAATGGGGATAATAATGGTAACTATCTGAAAGGACTGTTTCAAAGATTACACAAGTCAATATATGTCAGATATTTAGAGCAGTTGCAGATCTTTGAGCTCCACAGAAGTGGTAGCTGCTCTGGTTTTCACGGTCATCTCACAAAGCACCTGATTTCGACACCACACACTCTGCAGACTGTGTACTCCAACTTACTGGCAGATCTGATCCAGCTTCCCCTCATGGTGATGTCAGACCCTCGATCCCCCCGCCTTCTCCTGGTTCTAGTTCCATGTTCTGTCAGTGCTTCCAGCTTCATTTCACATGTGGCACCTGCTTCCCCCAGCTCCTTCACAATGTGAACTTTGTTGTCCTAGATTCAGCCCAACTTCCTCAATGACTAGTCCCTTACTTCCTCTTTGTCACAGCAGGTGATACATCTATTCTCTCTTTCCTGCCCCATCTCCTGTCTTTTCCAGTCCGGAGACAGCATTCCTCCCTCCCACAAAGGAGCACGCCACTGTCTTGGTTGGCACCAGTGTTTATTTCAGGGAGAAGGACTTGAAGGCCTCCATCTATCCTGTGGGTCCTGGGGCCCCCAGCTTCTCACTTGGCCTTTGGATTGCGGAACTTGCGTCCAGCAAAGACAGCCTTGTCCCCGAGTGCCTCCTCAATCCTAGAAGGTAGACCAGGTCAGAACTGCACCCTTCTAGCCCAACAGCCCTCAGCTTCCCACACCCAGGCCCACTGCACCCACTGTACCTCATGAGCTGGTTGTACTTGGCCAGACGCTCTGAGCGGCAGGGGGCACCAGTCTTGATCTGAGGAGGGAAGAAGGATTCCAAGGGTTGCACGAGGCTAGAGAGGAGGGATTGGGCCTGGCCCTGAGGAAGTAGCCTGTGGTGCCATTCAACTCAGGGGCAGGAGGCCAGGGATCCCAAGAAAACTTGTTCTAACATGACAGAGGGGAGCCATGAGTACCTGTCCTGTGCAGAGCCCCACCACGAGGTCAGCAATGAATGTGTCTTCAGTCTCCCCAGAGCGGTGGCTCACCATCACTCCCCAGCCATTAGACTGAGCCAGTTTGCAGCTGCGTAGAGAGGATAATCCATAAGGCCTAACAGGACCTCCAGTGAGAAAGCCAGGGCTGGATGGGGCTTTTCTGTTTTGGGAAGCAGGCACTTTGTGGGAAGGGTAATGACTAAAGTTATTTGGAAACTAGAAGAAAAGGGGGGATTCCTGATCTTGAACTTGGTTCCTGAGATGCTGGTAGAAAGAAGGGCAGAATCTTGGAGAAAAGAATGGTATGGGGTGGAGGTGGGGGTAGCAGGTCACAATGGCAAAGTTCTTGGGGCCAGGCCAAGAGTTAGTCAAAGCCTTGCCCAGTTGGTGTGGCTCCATGGTTGAGCGTTGACCTATGAACCAGGAGGTCATGGTTCAATTCCCAGAGGGGCATATGCCCGGGATGTGGGCTAGATCCCCAATGGGGGGCGTGCAGGAGGCAGCCGATCAATGATTCTCATCACTGATGTTTCTATCTCTTCCTTTCCCTTCCTCTCTGCAATCAATGAAAAAATATGTGTTTTTAAAAGTTAGCCCTAACGGGTTTGGCTCAGTGGATAGAGCGTCGGCCTGCGGACTGAAGGGTGCCAGGTTCAATTCTGGTCAAGGGCATGTACCTTGGTTGCGGGCACATCCCCAGTACGGGGTGTGCAGGAGGCAGCTGATCGATGTTTCTCTCTCATCGATGTTTCTAACTCTCTATCCCTCTCCCTTCCTCTCTGTAAAAAATCAATAAAATATATTTAAAAAAAAAAGTTAGTCAAAGCCTTGAGGTCAGTCAAGAGAGTGGGGTGGGTCAGGAGCCAGGGGAAAGGTAGACTTGGAGTCTGAGGGCAGGACTGCAGCTGGAGGAGGCAGAATTGGGGTGGAGGGAGGCCATGGTGCACCCCAGGGCCAGGAGGCACTCACGCCTGGATGGATTCGGTCACCGAGCCAATCTGGTTGACCTTCAGCAGCAAGCAGTTGCAAGCCTTCTTCTCCACGGCCTGGGCAATCCTCTTGGGATTGGTGACTGTGAGGTCATCTCCTACAATCTGTATGTCCACCCCCGAGAGGAACGAGGTCCAAGTGGCCCAGTCATCCTGGTCAAAGGGGTCTTCAATGGAGACCACTGGCAGGAGATGGGGCAGAGTCAGGTTAAAGGTCTGAGGGCTTCATGAAGGGGGTGACAGGTCAGAAGAATTTGGATGGAGATTGCAATGGTGCTAAGGATTGAAGGACTGAGTTGGCAATGGAGGCTCTGAAGTCAGTGTGTTGGGCAGTTACCAGGTACTCAGGCAGGTGCGCTGAACAACTGGGGGGGGGGGGGGGCTCACCAGGATAGTTCTTAATGAAGCTCTTGTACAGCTCCCCTAGCTTCTCTCCTGTGATGTGCCGTGCGGGGTCATCGGGTGACTTGAAGTCAAGATCGTACTTCCCATTGCGATAGAACTCAGATGCCGCCACATCCATACCAATTACCACCTTGTCTGGGTAGCCAGCTGCCTGGATGGCCGTCTTCAGCAGCTCCAGGGCTGGGAGAAGGACAAGAGAAGACCTGAGGCTCCTGGGCACCCTGTCTCCACAGCCCCCTCCTCTGTGAGGACCCAGGGGTTCTGCCCTTCAGAGTGCTCACACTGACCCTCATTGTTCTCCAGGATGTTGGGGGCAAAGCCGCCCTCATCACCCACGTTGGTGGCGTCCTTCCCATACTTGGCCTTGATGACCCCCTTGAGGTGGTGGTAGACCTCCGCGCCAATGCGCATGGCTTCCTTGAAGGAGCTGGCTCCCACAGGCAGAATCATGAACTCCTGCATGGCCAGCTTGTTTCCAGCATGGGAGCCCCCATTGATCACATTGAAGGCCTGAGAGGAGGAGTGGGTGTTCAGACCTGGGCGAGGGTATGAGGGATCAAGAAGAGCCGGGGAGGAGGGGTCCAGGTGGAATCTTGGCTTCCCTACTTACTAGCTGAGTGACCTAAGGTGAGTAATTTTACTCCTCAGAGCCTCTTTCCTCATTTCTCTCAGGGGAATACCACCTGCTTCCCTGTAGGACCTTATGCTGAAAATTAAAGAAAGTGAATGTAAAGCTCCTAGCATGTGCCTGTACACAACAGTAACTGATATGGCACTTACTACAGGCCAGGCACTGCTCTAAGTGATTCACACATATTCTATTAGCTCATTTCATTCTCTAAACAACCCTATGAACTAGGTACTATTATTATCCCCCCCCAATCTGCAAGTGAGAAAACAGGCATACAGAAGTTAAATAACTTGCCTAAGATCACACAGCTCACACACAGGCAAAGCCAAGATTCGAACCCAGCAGTTTTATCTCCACAGCTCATGTTCTTATACAATCTGCCTAGTAACAATAAAAATTGCAACTTTTTATTTTACCTTTTTTTTTAAAAAAATAGCTTTTATGGTATGAAGTTGTTCATAGTTCAGGCTTTGTCTATAACATTTTTATTGACATTAAATTCAAAGGGTTTCCATAAAGAGGAAATCTGAGCTTACAAGGATTAAAGAAGACACAAAGAAATGCCAAGATCCTTGCCATAAAGCAGCTCTCTATCTGATTTGGGGGTTGGGGTAGGAAGCAAAATAAGAAGCTGCAGTTATTGAGCCTCAGATTGGAATGTGAAGGAACTGGGTTACCTGAGGGGGAAGAAGCAGAGAGGCTTAAGGGAAGGTTTGGATTGTGGGAGAGAAGGGAGGGGGAGGGGGGCCGGACTGAGCAGGAGAGGCTCCATTCCAGGAAACTGTTTCTTTGGAGCTGGGTCTGGAAGGTGAACACTCCAGGGGCTGCTTATAAATTTTTTGCTGGATGAGGCAACTCTGTCACTGTGGGATCTGGGGGGGCATCTGCACTCACAGGCACGGGGAGGACCAGGTCCGGGTTCCCAGCAAGATCTGCAATATGTCGGTAGAGCGGGACCCCCTTCTCGGCTGCTCCAGCCTTGCACACAGCTAGCGACACTCCCAGGATGGCATTGGCTCCAAACTTGGCTGGAGGAAGCAAGCACAAAGAAAGGGTGAGAGCTTCTCCCCAGTGTTTGGGGTCATCTCAAAGGGGAATGTGTCAGCTTCACACTGTGTCCACAGCCATCAGGAAATGCCTGAGGAATGAATAAAAGTCCATCCAGCTACGATGTGCCCCCCAAAGTGGGACACAGTAATAATCCTAACCAGACATTAGCCCCACGGTCTCTCCCCCTCTGTCCCGCATCCCATCCCTTCACTCACATTTATTCTCAGTCCCATCCAGCTCAATCATAAATTTGTCAATTTTTTCTTGATCCACGACGCTTAGTTTCTGGAAGAGCAGGTTTGAGGAGGGGAGAGCAGAAGTCAGATTTCTAAAGAGCCACGGCATGTGCAGAAGGAAGAAGTGCAGGTATTTGGAGAGACGAACCATTGGCCCCTCCCAGGCAGGGGGTGGTGGGGGGTAGGAGGAATAAGCTCTCCCCACTTGCCTTTTCCAGCAGAGCAGGACCCAGAGTCTTGTTGATGTGTTCCACAGCCTTCAAGACGCCTAGAGGCCAGAGGAGGGGGTTCAGATCTGATTCAATCAGGTCTCTTCCCGTGGACCCCAGCTCCTCAAGAACTTTGGGTTCCAGGCCTTTACTCCAAGCAGATATTGGGGGGAGGGGGTGTCCACGTCCTGAAACCACCCCTCACAGGCTCTTCAAGTGTTGGTCTTTCCTCACCTTTGCCCAGGTAGCGAGATTTGTCTCCATCTCTTAGCTCCAGAGCTTCATAGATACCTGTGGAAGCTCCGCTGGGCACAGCTGCTCGGAATCGGCCTGGGGTGAGAGGAATTGGAAGATCACAGGCCCATCCACCCCCAAAGGGCCGAGGCCTCCTCTCTGAGCCTAGGGTGGAGGCCATGCAGACAGCAGACAGACTAGGGCTTCTCCCAGCAGGGGAGCCAGGTTGGAAGAGGAAGGCCTGGGAAGAGCTCTGTGGAAG
Source organism: Myotis lucifugus (assembly GCF_000147115.1). NCBI lineage: Eukaryota > Metazoa > Chordata > Mammalia > Chiroptera > Vespertilionidae > Myotis > Myotis lucifugus. The sequence continues at coordinate 519,866 of NW_005871474.1, forward strand.
GGGATCTCAGAGAAAGGTGAGGATGTGGGACAGCTGGGGGATAAAGACCAGATGGGGCCAGGGTCTTCCAAGGCAAACCAAGTCACGGGGCCTGTGTTACCTTTGGCTGTGTACAGGTCCACCTCCACAGTGGGGTTGCCCCTGGAGTCCAGGATTTCCCGGGCAAGGATTTTCTGCATGGCCATGGCTGCAGGACAAGGGGTTGAGTGTGGACAGTTGATCCCTTCAGGAACCCCAAATCCTGTGCCCTTTAAGAGTCTTCCCCACCCCAAGAAGGCAGGTGCTGGAGCTAAAAATATCCCACAAAAAGGTCACAGACCAAAGAGGCAGGCACAGCCCCCTCCCCCACTCAGAACAGCTCCTATTCCACCCTCCACCAGTCGCAAGAATCCAGGGGCCTCTCCTTTACAGCTCCAGCGATTCTGATTCCACCACTCCCTGAACCCCTTTACCGCAAACTCAAGCAGTCTGTTCTCCATGGCTTCCTAGCCATCAGCTCTTCTGTCATTATTCTGTTTGTTTTCCCCCCTGCTCTTCAGTCTTCAGATCCTCAGGGGGGCCCACATCCTCCGCCTGGCTGAAGCTCTAGCTACCCTTCTCCATATCTCTGCCTGCCTCTCTTCACATCCTCATTTCCCTATCCATGGCTACCCATCCTGCTTGCTCCAACTCCTCCAGTCTTTTGTAAGCACCCCCAGTCCCAGGAGGGGAAAAAAAGCTGACATTTCCTTCAAGCCAGCACCACCCTCACCCTTTACCACTTCCACCCCCTGGGGCTGAAAGATTCACCAGACCTGAATGTCTTGGCTGGGGCTTGGGGTGAGCTCCGGGTCTAGGTGGCAGCTGGGACAGTGTCAGCTCACCCCCTCTCAGGCTGGGCATTTATCCCCAGCCACCCTGTCCCCCAGCCAGCCCCGCCTCTCTCCCTCTCCATCCTCCCCCTCCGCACCCGGCTGGCAGCCAAGTGCCCACTACAGCCTAAGGCCCCCTTCCCAAAGGTCAATAACTACCCCTCTTTCTCTCTGTTCCCCAGTAAAATGTCCCTACTTTTAATTCTAGCTCTGGGAAAGGGCTTCCGAAGGGGGGGCGGAGGGTCTTCCCCTCCCCAGGACTATATTCCCCTTTTGCAAAGGTTAAAGGGGAACTAGTGCCATTTAGGAAAGGCCAGGAGTAACCTGAGCCCCGCAGGGCTGGGGAGGGGGCCTGGAAGAGGGGCTGCAGGACTGGCAGCCACACATGCCGAGCGCACGTGGCCGGCAGGGGCTGCCGCTCCCCTCGGTGGGGGGAGGAACCGGGGCTCTGGGCCAGCTCTGGAGTCTGAAACGGAAACCCCCTTTCGGAAGGCGAGAGGGTCTCACCTCTTAGGGCCCTCATCGCGGCCTCTCCCCGCAAGCAAGGAAGGCGGGGGAGCGGGAGGGGAGACGCATTTAGACTGGCCCCGGCCCCGGGAGGAAGCGCGGCTGCCCGACAGCGCTGGGGCGGCGCTCATCGCCCAGCGGGAGGCCGTCCGCCAGGAGCCCCTGTCCCCAGCGCCGGCGGGCGGCTCAGGACGCGGTCCCAGCCCGTCCACGTCGAGTCGGGAGTGACAAAATGAATGAACCGGAGGAGGGGCAGCCCCTTAGA
>NW_005871474.1:521716-522837 GCF_000147115.1 Myotis lucifugus
TAGGTTTTGAGCCAGGTATGGGTTTATAATTTTGTGGAGACCCTGTTTTAATGGGATCAGTGAAGGGCCTGGGATTACATGGGCAGGCCGCGGTGTCTCGGAGGGCCCCACCCGCCACGCCCGCGCCGGTGACTCACGGCCGCGGGCCAGTCCTCAGCTCCCCCCCCGCCCCCCCCCGCATGGCCTGCACCGCGCGGTCCGCCCTCCAGCCCCCAGCCCAGAGTGCCTTCCCCGGGCTCGCCCCTCCCCCTTATCTCTGGCCGCTCCCTCTCAGGATTTTTCCACCCCGGGGTGGGGGGTGCGGCAGGACAGAGGTCAGGAGATGGCGGGCGGGGAGCGCCGCCACGTGCCCGAGTGCGGCCCCGCCTCGGCGGGCCGGTGACTCAGCCCCGGCGGCTGTCTAGGAACCCGAGCTCGGGGGGCGTCGGGTGCCCAAGGCGTGCGGAGCGGCCGCGCCCAGCCCGGGAGGGTGAGAGATGAAGCCCTTTCCCGCCCGGAGGCTCCCCTCCCCCGGGGACCGGAAGCGGCCGGGCTGCTCGGCAGCCCCCGCGGCAGGAGCGCGGCTGGTTCCCCTGAGCCGGCTGCCGGGTCCGGCCCCACCCCCTTCCAGTTGGCGGCGGGCGACCTATTCGAACTCAAGTTGTTGGCATACGTTTTACTGAAAAAGAAGAAAGAAACCCAACGGCCCCACAGAAGAAGGGACCTTCCCCTTCTTGAAAAAGTTGCAAAGCTTGAAACTTATTAGTATTCTTCCGCCTTAAAAAATAGGCCCGCCCGCCGAGCCCCGCGGGCGCCCGCGCTCCGTGACCTCTGCGCCCGGGAGCGCGGCCGGTGACCCGAACTGCTGGCCGGGGAACGGGCGGGGCTGGGACGTGAGCGTGAGGCCTGGGACTGGAGCCGATGCCGTCAGGGGTGATCCTCTAAGTGGGGGTGGGGGGCTCCACTGAGTCGAAATGGTGCCACCCGGCCAGAGAGTGGGGACAGGACGGAAGTGTCTCCAGTGGGTGCCTTCACTTTCTGAAACTGGCCGGCGTATTTTGTCAAATTCCCCTTTACTCTCTCTTTTTTTTTTTAATTAAATAAATAAAAGTGAGAAGCGGTAACGCGCACGCCTCGGCTCT
>NW_005871474.1:523788-540750 GCF_000147115.1 Myotis lucifugus
GGCGGAGGTGGGGGAAGGGGAGTCGTTCCGTTTAACCCTGAGTTCCCCGAACCCACTCAATTTTGCTAAATTGGCAGTTCGGGAATTCCTCCTTTTACTTTCCTTCCTCTGGCTCACTCCCTTCCCTTATACCCAAGTGTGGTTCACAATGCAAATTGGAGGGAGCCTTCACCCTAACCTCTTCCTGCTCCCCACTCTTTTCATCCCTTTATGTTGCTTTCCATTGACCTCTGCAAATTTTGCAATGGGGGAGGGATTTTTTAAATTGCATTTGCACAAAGTTAGGTATCTGGGCAGGCAAGGGGGGAGGTAGGGAGGGAATGGGGAGCAGGCCCCGCCCCTACCGCCCTTTGCAAATAAAAATCTAGAAGGGGGGGAGGAGCAGGAAGTGGCGGTGCGAGGGTTGCTGCACAGCTAGCAGAGCCGAGGTCCGGACGGCAGCGCGTGCCCCGAGCTCTCCGCCTCCCCCCGCCCGCCAGCCGGAGCCCAGCCCGCGGCCCCAGCAGCAGCGCCGAGAGCAGCCCCAGCAGCAGCGCCATGTCGACGCCCGGGTGGGACGCCTACATCAGCAACCTCATGGCGGACGGGACCTGTCAGGACGCGGCCATCGTGGGCTATAAGGACACGCCCTCCATCTGGGCCGCCGTTCCCGGGAAAGCCTTCGCCAACATCACGGTACTGCGAGGCCTCCGCGGTCCGGGTACTGGCCGAGCTTGGACTCTGAGGGAGGGACTTGTGTGGCGGCGGGTGCGGTCTGGGAAGGGCTGCGAAAGGCCGCGACCCGGTCCTTGCCCTGGAAGCGGCGCGAATGGCGGCTGCACGTGAGGGTCCCTCGGCAGCCCCCTAAGTGCTACGCCCCAGGCGGTGTCTCCCATCCAGCCCGCCGCCCGCTTTCCGCGACGGGGCGTTACATCCGGGGCACAGGGCGGGGAGGGGTGAGCCGCCCGGTGCGGCGGCCCACTTCCGCCTCGTTCAGGGCGGGGCGGGCACGCGCTGCAGTTTCAACCGGGGATTGTGATTGAGAAGGGACTGTGGGACCCCCGGACCCCCGAGCTCCACTTCCGGTCGCCAACTCATGCCCCCTCCACCATTGTTCCCCCTTATGCGGGAGGGATCGTGGCCGGGGTTCCATGCTGGTCCTCTGTGGGCTCCCTGCCCCTCCCAACTTGGTTGGAAAAGGCTGGGCCGCCTCACGTCCCCAACTCCCCTCCCCAAGTCTGCGTGGTGGACTTCAGCATTCCTGTGAGACCAAATCCGGAAGTCCCCTCGCCCTCCCTTCCCGCCATCCTGCGGGGCCTGCAGCAGGGGAACTTTGTGAGAAGTTCTAAGGTAGTATAAAGAATGACCACTGCTGTCCCCACCACTGCCTCCCGGGTCCACACTGCCCGGAAGTGGGGAGGGGGAGCGGAAGTTCAAATTGGGGGGGAAGGGGATTTCCGGGCGGGAGGGGACCGGATGTGGGGATTTGGGGTGTAAGGGGGAGGGGTGGAAAGGTTCCTTGGGGTATCTATACCCGAGAGCTGGCGTGCTGGGTCCAGCCCAGGTCCCCTTTTAGAAGTTTTCCAACTTCCCCGGAAAGCCCCCAGGGATCTGCTTCCTCATCTTGGGGCATAGGTACCTGGACCTAAACTCTAGGTTACTTGGAGACCCAGGCGTCCGGGCCCCCAACAACTCCTTCAGAACCTTTGACCAAATAAGGACAAAGTTGCTTCTCCGGCTTTGCCCGCCCCCTCTCTTCCCCTATTAGCTTCTGCTTTTCCTGAAGGAGGGTTCTGAGCATCCAAAGGCTCCCCACTCCATTCCACTCCACTTTCCTCACTGGCTTTTGGCCCTTTATTTTCTGGGTTTGCTAAGTCTCCAGAGGAATATGCCATCTCTTCATGTTACCATTCTCTGGGTTTGAGGATCCTGATCTTTTTGTGGACTAACTTCCAGAAAGTCCTAAGAGCTCCTCAGCTTTCATAGATGAGTACAAAGCACTTAACACACACACATTTCCTCTCCTGAGAAGTGAGAAGCGGGTATGCCCTTGGAGAAGGTGGGAACCTTGGTGTACTAACTTGAGTGCTTGGTTCCCCTTCCAGCCAGCTGAAATTGCTGTCCTGGTTGGCAAAGACCGGGCAGGTCTGTTCGTGAATGGGCTGACACTCGGGGGCCAGAAATGTTCTGTGATCCGGGACACACTGCTGCAGGAAGGCGACTATAGCATGGATCTTCGTACCAAGAGCACTGGGGGAGCGCCCACCTTCAACATCGCTGTCACCATGACTGCCAGGAGTGAGTTTTCTGAGTCTTATCTTTCTGTAGTCTGTAGCTCCAATATCCCTAATGTACATCCTCCTATGAGTCTTTTGGGTTCTTCTGTGTGGTTCCCCAGTATGAAGGGATCAGAGCAGCCTTCTCCTCCCAGCCTGCTGGGTATTTAGGATATTGGATAGTCCCTCCAGTTCTTAGTTCCTCATCTTAAAATATAAAGAAATTGACTATATTACCTCTTCAGTTTCTTCCTACTTGAGCCTTTTCAGATGAGAAACTTTTTTGGGAGGAGGCCGACTGTTGATTGTAGTCAGCACTTAGGAGTTGTCTTTTGAACCCTTTTGTTAAAATTTGGAGTTGGCAGGCTCATCCATATCCATTTCTAGCCTGAACAGGAGTCAGGTCTATAAGCCTTTGACCCCTAAATTTTAGTGTTCTGCTTCCAGTCTTTTAGCTTGAACCCTCCCCCCCTCCTCCCGTCTTTTTTTTTTTTTTTTTTGAAAAGCCCTATTGTTTCAGGGTGACTGACAGCCTAGCCTGCCTGTGTGTGGGGGGGTGGGGTGGGGTTTGGGAGATGAGGTTGGGTTACAGCCCCCAGGGCTGGACAGCTGCTCAACAGCTGGCAGGGGGTAGCATTGTGACACCTGGGTCCTAGCCTCCTCTCTCTTTCCTCCAGCGCTAGTCCTGCTGATGGGCAAAGAAGGTACCCACGGTGGTGTGATCAACAAGAAATGTTTTGAAATGGCCAACCACCTGCGGCGTTCCCAGTACTGACTTCATCTTTCCCTTCCCCCTACCACTCCCCACTGCTTTGGCACTCTCCTTCCCATACACACACATATACCATTTTTATTTTTTGGGCCATTACCCTATACCCCTTATTGCTGCCAAAACCACATGGGCTGGGGGCCAGGCCTGGATGGAAGACACCTCCCCCTACCCATACCCCTCCCGTGTGTGGTTGGAAAAATTTTTTTTGTTTTGTTTTTTTTCTGAATAAAAAAGATTCTAACAAGGTGCTGTGTGGTTTTAGCCTGGGTGGAGGGCAGTCATTAGGACTTGCCTCCTTTATCCTTGTTTGGGGTTGGGAGCAGGAAGGGTTGAAGCACTACAAAGTGTAGGACTGAGCACCTGCCTCAGGCCTATCTGGCTGCCTGTTTCTAGCCCTAGGTACAAGTGCTAGTTGAATTAGTGAATAATGGAATAGAGCCATCCAGACCATAGAATGGGCCCCAGCCTGTGGGCAAGGCAGGGCCAGTTGAGTCATCCTGTGGGTGGGGCTCCCCCTCTCTGACTCACAAAATGCTGGGGCTATCCCCATGATTAGGTTAGTCTCTTCCAGAACTCCCTTGCCCCTTTATACCAAAAAAGGGGGCAATTTCCCAAGTGGGTAAGAGGTTCATTTGTGTGAGAATGATCTTCCCCTTCCTTAGTCAACAAAAACAATTTTATTAACCCAGTAATTGAAGACCCAGTCCCTTTGTACCAACCCCCTCAAACGGATGGGATTGGGTAAGGGAGAAACCCAGGGTAGAAATATCCCCTATTCTTCAACATAGAAGGCTAGAGAAATGCTGTGCAAAATAGGTCATCAGGGTGGGGGTGACAAGGGTTATTAGACTAGGATGGCAGCTGAGGAGGGCGAGGGAGGAGAGGGTACGGGATCTACTGAAGACTCAGGAAAAACAAGTGGGGCTGGGGCTAGGGAGCCAAAAGAGGTGGGCGTTGTAGGGCTAGAGCCCAGAAGTGGGGTCCGCTCTGAGGCAGGATGGTCCCTTGGTTCCCCTTCCTCATCACCATCTTGTCCCTGAGTTTCTTCCTCCTGCTCCTCATCCCCAGGACCTCGGTGGACAGGCTGCTTGCAAATGGGGCAGGTCTTCCGGGTCTGAGTGAGCCAGGGGTCCACACAGCGGCTGTGATAGGCTGCCGAGAGGAATGAGGTGAAACAACATGCCTGCTGGTAGAGTGGGACATGGGCACTGAAACTGAGGGCCTCACCATGTGCACAGGGGAGTACCCTCAGCTTGTCACCATCCACATACTCATCCAGGCAGATGGCACAGACATCGTACTGGTCTCCTGGGGTGGGAAAAAGGAGTCCTTTTATTGAGGCACTTTGGACCAGGGCCCATAAGCACTCACTCTGGGAGGCCTGTAGGTAGCTAAGCCTTGCAAGTTATTTTCCCTGGTTCTACAAAGCCAGTGGAATAGCTAAGACTGGGACTTGCAGGATAAAGCCAAAGTGTAGGAACTGAGGTTTAGAAGGGACAAAGAAATGCAGAGGTAAGAAGGGAAGTGGGTTTTATCTGGGGAGGGGTGAGGGTGGAGATAACCACAGTGGGAGGGGTGGAGATGAGGGTAGGGCTTCTACTATTGCCTTATTTGGGCAAGGAGACTCCTGGGCCGAAAAACCTAGCCCCTCCTCACCTGTTCTCAGAGTAAATCCTCCCCACTCCTTCCACTTATGTTCTCTTATAATCAAGGTTGGTCCTCATCTTTTCCCGCCAACTACTCCATTAGTCATCTTTACTTCTCATCTGCTCTGTTCCTATCCTGTCTTCATTGTATGTGTGGGTAAAAAGAGGAAAGGTGCCTGGCTGGTTGTGGCTCAGGTGAGTTGTCAACCCATGAACCAAGAGGTCACTGGTTGGATTTCTGTTCAGGACACATGCCCAGGTTGTGGGTTTGATCCCCAGTAGGGGGGTGCAGGAGGCAGCCAATCTGTTTCTCAAATCGATGTTTCTATCTCTATCCATCTCCCTCTCTAAAAGAGGAAAGGTGGCATTTCAGGCTGACATCTCTCTGCCATCTTTCTTTGCCCCTTATCTCCTGGGCTCAAACTCCTTCAGAACCATACACTATGGGGAAGGCCTTCCGCTCCCCTATCCCCCTCACCCTTCTGATAGTCATGTGTCGGAATCTGTTTAAGTTGCTCTTTCGTCAGTCGGTTCCGTTGGAGCCGTTTCCGGTGCTGGATACAACGAACTATCTGGGGAAAAGGAGTGGATGGATCAGATCAGCCTTAGGGAACAAAACTGGACAATCCAGTACAAAGCATCCCCATTACTAAACCCCAGAGTCAGTCTGGTTTTAAAGGCTTCAGCTCTTCCCATCATGCTCCCTGAGCTACTCACCATCACTGCTCCCATGGCCAAAACCAGCAGTCCCACAATCCCTGTGAAAGGGATGAGGTAATAACCCAATGGGAAAGTACTGTCCGGGACCAGAAGCACCCGAGCCCTGGGAAAAGGAAGATCAGTATCAGAGGGGCAGGAAAAGCAAAGTGACAAAGGAAGAGAAAAAGTAACTGACTCTGGATAAGGCCCATGGATGGAAAAGGGGTGGAAAGTCAAGAGACAGAAGGGCCTGAGGCTTGGGCTCCAGATTGGCATGAAAGTGCTAAAGAAAGAGTGGGAAAGAGGGACACATCCTACCCCTTCTCGTAGACAAAGAGGGCACGCAGGTACTCGGAGCTCCTCTCCCCAATAAACACAGACGGGATCCAGATCTGTTGCTGGATTTCCTCTGCAGGGATCAGGGCATTCATTACACTGAGGACTCAACCCTCTACTCAAATGCTTTGGTAATCCTAGCATTTGGTTCTTTTGTGCCATCCCACCCAAAGATTGACTTCTTTCCCCTAATTCTCTAGCCCAGTGGTCAGCCCGCACAAAATACCACGTGCGGGCGCGCACATACAGTGTGACTGAAACTTTCGTGGCCCATGCGCAGAAGTCGGTATTTTGTGGAAGAGCCACACTCAAGGGGCCAAAGAGCAGCGTGTAGCTCGCGAGCCGCAGTTTGCCGACCACTGCTCTAGCCCATCCACCATCTCTTAAGTCTGAGCTCTACTGAAAACCCAGCCCTTCAGGTCTAACCTTACCACTATTCCACACCATGTTCAGAAGTTCATTGGAATTCACATTGTGTACCACGGCTGCACCGTACCCAGCCTTCTGAGCATTCAGGACCTACAGAGACAAGACAGGATAAGGAGCCATTATGGGTCTTATCTCCCTTCATCCCTGGTGCATTTTTTTACCCTCAGATTCCCAGCTCCCACTCCATATTCAGCAACCTTGAGGTCAAAGTTGCAGTCGAATCTTCGAAGCAGTGCAATAAAGACTGACCCGTTGACCGGGGCTGGGGGTGGTGGGGCAATGGGGCTGCAGGCATTGGCTGGGTGAGCCTCCACAAGAAAGCCCTGGAGAAGAGAAGTAAACAGTTGGATTTCACCTCCCTAGGTTCTGCTCTCCATAGGGCCCACCAAGCACACTGGCCCCACATACATGTTCTCTATCTACTTCCTTCTCATTCCTGGGGTCTGAGCATTCCACCTAAGTCAGAAATCTACCTCTTCTCAGCTTCCTCAATATGAAAATATATCAAACAACATCCTTTTACCAGACCATCCCTTTATCCCTCTCCATGTCCCAGATGAGCTAACTTATACCCCATACTCCAATTCTCTAATTCAAATTCTGCATTCCAGTTTCCCACTGATTGTACATCAACTCTCCACTTATCCATGTCATTTTCTCTCAAGTTCCATTTCACACTCCCCTCTCCAGTACATACTCATACAGAACATACTCCTGTTAAAAAGAAGCGGCAACACACACAAAATATAAATAAAAAAGAAGCAACAAGGCCCTGACCTGTGTGGCTCAATTGGTTGGAGTGTCATCCCATACACAAAAAAGGTCACAGGTTCCATTCCCAGTCAGGGCACATACTAGGTTTCAGGCTCAATCCCTGGTGTGTATGGGAGGGCAGTGACTGATGTTTCTCTCCCTTCCTCTCTCTAACATCAATTTAAAAAATGGAGTCACTTGTGCTAAGCCCCATGTCACCAAACTGAGACTACCGAACTTAATTACAGTTTCAGCCTCTCCCAGGAATGGAATCTTAAGCCATTCTGGAATTACCTGGTCAGCACTAGTGAAGTAATCTGCCTGATAGACCCCCTGCCATTCCCGAAAGGTGACCTTGCCAAAAACAACCAGCTCTTTGCTAATGTAACTCCCTTGTCCTGCTCCCTTCTGCCTTAAAAGTCTTTCAATATGTACAATTCTTTGGAGTTACTTTCTATTTGCTACATGGGTTATTGCCCAATTCATAAATCATTGGATAAAGTCAGGAAGGTCTTTAAAATTTACTCGGTAGAATTCTGTGTGTTTTTTAGAATGTGTTTTTATTGATTTTAGAGAGAGAGAAAGGGAGAGGGAGAGACAGAAATATCAATGAGAAACATTGATTGGCTGCCTCCCGCACAGCCTTGACCGGGGATGGAGCCCACAACCGGCAGGTGCTCTGACCTGGAATGGAACCTGTGATCTCTCTGCATGGGTCAAGGCTCAACCACTGAGCCACATCTGCCAGGCTAGAATTTTGTTTTTTAACACCTCTCTTTAATTTTCCAATTACCCATCTTACAAACAATTACACTGATATCTATGGCCCAATTTTTGCTGTGTGGGCATCTTTGTGATTAAGTACTATAAAATTTCTTTATCTAATTTAATCCTCACAATAGCCCTGAGATAACATCTATTATTATCCCATGCTAAAGTAAAACTAAGGCTCAGAGAGATAATCAACTTGTCCATGATCATATAAACCAATAACTGACCCCAGAGATTCTACTGTAAACACCACTTCTCCCTGCCTTTTATCTTGATCCACTTTCAGTCTCCCTCACAGGGTTCAGATTTCTTAGAGTAGGCTTGGTCTTCTCCCTCTAGATTCTGGATTCCACGCTAGATGTGCTAATGCACTTTCTCACTCAACTCTTCCTACCTCTAGCTTCATCCAAGGGTATGTATGGCTCCTCAATCCCTACCCAGGATGGGAGGTTTAAGGAAACAGAAAAGGGGAAAGAAAATTACCTGAAGTCCCTCCTGGCTCAAGGCAGAACCAAAGAGAGCTGGGAGGTCTGCAAAGTCCATGCTGGTATTGTGGTCCGAGGTCTGCGGACAAAAGATTGCATGTTCCCCTTCAGCCTGCAATCTCTCCCTCAAGCGCCCTTCCCCCAACTACCCCTTTGACTCACCGCTCGAATGAGACCCCGGATGGGGGCCGCTCCCCACAGCACAGTGGCCACAACTACAGGAAGCGAGAAGACCGCAGAGTGCATGGCAGCGGGAAGGGAGAAGCTGAGGCCGCGGCGTCCTGGTAGCAGGAGCAGAAGCGGAGTTCTGCGCCCTCTCCGCCACTCCAGGATCCCAGGGGTCCAACCACCCCCAGGTTCCACTTCCCAGCTACATGGAGATACGGGGAAGGAACCCCGGCTCGGGGAATGAGATATCCAAACCGTTTAGTGGACCTAGGAGCGAGACACTAAATGTAGCCTTTCCTAGTATGGGGCTAAAACGGGGAAAGGAGAGGGAGGTAAACACCGGTGACAGAAAAACTTCTGGGAGGGTGGGGGCGCTCAAAGAGGTGGGACTTCCGGCCAGGTGGGCCGTCTTCCTAGGTCCTGGAAAAGGGTTTCCGGTAAAGAAAGTCAGGCCGCTTCCAGCATTGGACGCTCAAGATGAAGGACTTCCGGTCCTAAAAGGCCGGTTAAAAGAAAGGTTAGAGGTGGAGGGAGTGTCTATGGAGATGAAGGAAGCACTGAAGTTCCAGAAGACGACCCAGTCGTTCCCCCTTTACAGCCCGAATCCTGGAGCTGACCAGTTTACAAACCTCTCCTCCCTGTGGCCGCTGCCGCTGTCGCGGTACCTTCAGGTCTCGCGAGAGGCCTCATCACAGTTCCCTCCCACCTGCTGAAACTTGCTGTATCTATCGCGAGATACCGCCTAACTCTGGCTAGCCTAGTTTACCCGATCTCGCGAGATCTTCAACACCCTCTCTATTTTCCCGCGATTCCAACTTGGTGAAAATTGCGCCTATGCTCTGACTTCCGAAATCAGCCACACCCCTTCGCAGTACATCTTTGAGCTCCTCCTTAAGCTCCGCCTTACTCCCGGCCACCTTTGCGCTGCGCGCCTGCGCCATCATCCCCGTGGTTCTGGACCCCGAGCCGCCGGCCTGTGCGCGCGCGCCCTCGCCCCTGTTGCGCGTGGTGTCACCTTGGGCGCGAGCGGGGCCGCGCGTGCACGGGACCGGGTGTCCAGGGCCATCGAGTAGCGATGGCGGCGACGGCGAGTCCCGGGGCCGGCGGGATGGACGGGAAACCCCGTACGTCCCCTAAGTCGGTCAAGTTCCTGTTTGGGGGCCTGGCTGGGTAAGCGCAGGCCCTAGGGTTGGTAAAGAGGAGGAAGGGACGGGTGCAAGTAACCGGGCCCAGTTCATCTTGGGGTCTGTTGCAGTGTACTGAGCCGGCACGGGGTCAGCGCCGTCCTCAGTGTTCTTCGAGGTCCTTGATGGGATACCAGGATATTTTTACCCATTGCAGGGCCCTTACTAGGCTGCATTCGGGGTCATTGCACGGCTCCCGCTGGGCGGCCACCTGAATTTCTCAACCCATTGCTTGGCTCTGCCGGGTTTATGGAGTTCCAGGTCATTGCATGGCTCCTGCCGGTCCTGAATGGGTCGGACTGCATGCAGTCCCAAGTCACTGCTTGACCCCCTTGGAGTTGCATGGAGCACTTTTCATTGCATGCTAGATCATTGAACTGTTTAGACCCGTTGCTCCTGATACACGCATAGACTTATACTCATGTCCAACGACCTCCTGAACATTTAGTCAATCGTATGGCAGGCCCTGCCCCTTGTGACTTGTTGCCAGGCACCAGTAGGCACTGGTAGATCTGGGACACTTTGACTCTACCTCTGTCTTCCCCCAGGATGGGAGCTACCGTTTTTGTACAACCCCTGGACCTGGTGAAGAACCGGATGCAGCTGAGTGGGGAAGGAGCCAAAACGCGAGAGTACAAAACCAGCTTCCATGCCCTTACCAGTATCCTTAAGGCAGAAGGGCTGCGGGGCATTTACACCGGGTATTGAGGCCACAGGATGGGGATTAGGGTGCGGGTTGGCAGCTCCAGACCTTGGCCTAATAGACTGACCCCTTCACTCCCCAGGCTGTCAGCTGGCCTACTGCGCCAGGCCACTTACACCACCACTCGCCTTGGCATCTATACGGTGCTGTTTGAACGCCTGACTGGGGCTGATGGCACACCTCCTGGCTTTCTGCTGAAGGCCCTGATTGGCATGACTGCAGGTGCAACTGGTGCCTTTGTGGGAACACCAGCTGAGGTGGCTCTTATTCGCATGACCGCCGATGGCCGGTGAGTTCCAGGTCTGAGCCCGCCTCCAGCTCCATTCCTTGGAATCTAGAATTAAGGACTAACTTCTTATCTTCGATCTAAAGCAGAGCATTCACCTGTTCTGGACACCCTTTTTTTGTTCCTGTGGGACAGGATGGTCTGTCCTGAACTTGGCCTCTCCCTGCCTTCCCACCAGGCTTCCAGCTGACCAACGCCGTGGCTACAAAAATGTGTTTAATGCCCTGGTTCGAATCGCTCGGGAGGAGGGGGTCCCCACACTATGGAGGGTGAGTGATGGGGCTGGAGACCTGAGGGGTGGGGTCAGGTCCCAGGCATTTCTGAATCCTCTTCCACTCCCCACCCAGGGCTGCATCCCTACCATGGCTCGGGCGGTCGTCGTCAATGCTGCCCAGCTCGCCTCTTACTCCCAATCCAAGCAGTTCTTACTGGACTCAGGTGAGATCTAGAGCTGGGCCCTTAGCTCCCAGCCTGGCCTGAGCCGGGCTCTAGCTGACTGCCACTCCCTGCTCCACCTCCCCCAGGTTACTTCTCTGACAACATCTTGTGCCACTTCTGTGCTAGCATGATCAGTGGCCTGGTCACTACTGCTGCCTCCATGCCCGTGGACATTGTCAAGACCCGGTGAGTCTGCAGACCTGGGCCTGGAGAAGGAAGGGAGGGCCCCCGTTATGTCTCTCATGCCCCTACCTCCTCTCCTTCAGGATCCAGAACATGCGAATGATTGACGGGAAGCCGGAATACAAAAACGGCCTGGTGAGGAAACAGGGCTGGGGGCTTGGGCTGGAGGATTGGATGTCCTGGGAAAACAGTGAGGGTCACTGGGTATGAGGGCCAGGGCCCCAGAGGCCAGGTCCTAGCCCCAGTGTCCTGCCCACCTGCCTGTCTAGGATGTGCTGGCGAAGGTCGTTCGCTACGAGGGCTTCTTCAGCCTGTGGAAGGGCTTTACACCGTACTATGCCCGCTTGGGCCCCCACACCGTCCTCACCTTCATCTTCTTGGAGCAGATGAACAAGGCCTACAAGCGTCTTTTCCTCAGTGGCTGAGGCAGGCGAGGGGCCTGGAGCCAGTGTGCTGGGCTCCCACTCGCCTGCTGCTCCTACAGTCAGTGTGCCCCTGGGGGGCCTGGACTGCTGCCCTGGGCCCCTCTATTTATTTTCCCTCCACAGTGTGGTTCCTTCCTCTGCGGTAAAGGAGTTTGGTCTGCCCTCCCCCTGCTCCAGCTCACCCTGCTTGTCCTGATCCTCATGTCCTCTCTGTCCCTGGCTGTGCCTTGGGGGAAGCTGAGAAACTCCCTGAGAATGTCCAGCCTCCTCTTGGGTGTTAGTTTCAGGTCACCTAGGACAGCAGATGATCCCCCTTCTCAGTAGGGAAACCAAGGCAGAGCTGAGGGACTAGAGAGAGCGGGAGCTGTCAGGATGGTCAGAGGGTCTGCAGTGAGAGGACATAATCAATAAATTGGATTTCCTCCACTTCCCTGAGGACATTGTAATTGGATTGATAACACTACCCCCAAATTTGAAGAGTTGTGAGGGCTGGAGGAGGGGGGAGACTGGACAAAGAAGTGATGCCCCTGGAGAACACCAACTGGAATTTTTAAGAAAAACGATTAAAGAAAAAGCACCTGCTGGTTTTATGAAAGTGCGATGTAAATCGGTCTCACTGTGGCAGCTGACTGGGTGAGGAGAACCAAAACCCAAGCACTGAGTCTTGCTTCCCAGCCACTTGGCCAAGAATGCGACAGATGCACAAGTCAGCACAAGTCAGCTCATGTAATCCCCGGGAAAGCCTCGGGTCTGGTGACTGCTTCTGTGGCCCAAAGAGGGAGGGAATAAAGAGTATGAGAAGAGAAGGCTGACTTGTGTGTTGGGGGGAGGGCGGGGGGAGGGGGAGTGAGCACAGGAGCCAGACTCCCAAAGCCTGGAGTTTGAGGAACCCGAGACTTGATCTGGGCACTAGGCTGGGGAGAGTGACTGCCTTGTCTGCGTGACTCCCAGACCCTGGCCTCTAGGAGCCCCCAAACCTCTTGGGGCATAAAAGGGTATGAGAAGGTCAGCTGGAAGGAGGGTTGGGCAGTATGAGGTCTGAAGGCTTGTGAGCCAGGCCAGGGGACAGGCAGGCAGCAGGTGGGAGCTGTCCTCTTGGCAGAGCCTCTTGATAGAAGTGGAGCTCAGCAGCCTGGCATCATGCTGGGCCCTCCCACCTCTGCCTGTCTTTACCTGCTCCATGTACATGCTGGCCTGCGCCTTGTGGCCACTTTGAGACACTTGGGGTCTGAGTCTTATACTTAAGGAATTCCAAGTCCAGAGGGGAAGATGGCACAGGAGCAGTTTGGGTTGCTGGGAGTGTAGCAATAGGCTGGTCTGGGTAACACCCGGCTTTGCTTGGGGGAGGAGAGACCTGTGCACTGTAGCAGACTGGCTGGGGAAGGGGGGCGGGGCAGTTGTGGCTGACATGACAGCAAAGGCTTAGAGGGGAAAGGCCGGGGAGCAGGTGCAATAGCCGGGACACAGGTGGTGAAGTGTTTGTGAGATGGAGCTGAAGTGTTCAATGGATCAGTGCACAGAAGTCCTTGATTGTCACGCTCAGGAGTTTGTCCTCTGCCCAGGGAAGAGTTCAGAGCAGGAGAAATTCAGTTGGGTTTTCGAGTTAGGAAGATTCTTCCAGCACCATCTGGAAGAGGGGGTCTTCTCATTCTCTGGGCCCCAAGCCTAGGTTTGTGCTGGAGGCAAGGTAGGACAGGGCCCCATCAAATGTGGTGAGAACGGGAGGATGTGGCACAAGGTGAGACAAGTGGGTTCCATTAGCATGCGTCCTAGCTTGAGAGTAGGAAACGGACTACTCGGTAAAACCCACACCTCTCCTCTGTCCCACTCACCTGAACAGCGCAGGAAAGCTGCATTCCTGAGGCTGCAGGTGAGAGCAAGCACCCACCTTCACTCCTAGTGCTGCGGGCCACAGGCAGGCCTCAGCGGTGTTACTAACCTCCAGGGAAACGTATGGTTCTTGATCTGGAACTGGTGCTTGGGGTGGCCTGGAGGGTGGTCGCTCCTGGAGCAGACAAGTAGGCACCCCAAGCAGGAGAAGTGCAATGTAAGGCTAGATCTTTTTGGGTGAGTAGTGCAACTAGAGTGGGGGTAGCTGGAGCCTTGGGAATGCCAAGGACAGGTGTCCCAGCCACTCTTCCTCTCCAAAAGAACTTAATTTTTCTTTTTGAAATTATTTTTTATTATACAAATAATATGGTGATAGAAAACTAGAAAATGCCAAGCAGAGGAAAGGAAAACCATATTTATACCACCCCAAGACAATCAGGGTTCACATCTTGATAAATCTCTAAATTTTCAATACAGATAAATGTGAGGGCCACTATTCTATTTTTTTTTAAATATATTTTTATTGATTTTTTTTTTTTTTTTTTTTTAGAGAGGAAGGGAGAGGAATAGAGAGGTAGAAACATCAATCACTGATTGGCTGCCTCCTCCATGCCCCACACTGGGAATTGAGCCCACAACCCAGGCATGTGCCCTGACCAGGAATTGAACCATGACCTCTTGGTTTATAGGACGATGCTCAATCGCTGAGCCACACCAGCCAGGTTCTATTCTGGTTTTTATTTGCTTTTATCTAAAACTTCCCCAAAGTAGTAATAACCTCGTGGTCTGACACCCCCACCTACATCCAGTGTTTTTTTCTATGAACCACCCACTCCATCTCACTTCCTCTCCTGGCTTACTGGTTTTGAGGTTATGCTCCTGTGGTATGAAGGGAAGGCTTCTGATAAGAAAGTAATTAAGACCTCCCCCTGACCCTGTGATTTCACTAGCCCCCACCCCCACTAGATCCCAATAAGAAAGCCATGAGAGCCTCTCAGAGTCCCCACATCACCCAATCTCAGAGGCTGTGGCCAGAGTACCTAATGCCCACTGTACCCAGCAGGTCCTGACCACGACCCAGACTCAGGGCTGAGGGCCGCC
The DNA here is from genome assembly GCF_000147115.1 of Myotis lucifugus. Taxonomy (NCBI): domain Eukaryota; kingdom Metazoa; phylum Chordata; class Mammalia; order Chiroptera; family Vespertilionidae; genus Myotis; species Myotis lucifugus. Next base: position 538,253 of record NW_005871474.1, read on the forward strand.
GTCCTGCCACCAGAGGCCCCACACGGCCATTAGGCCGGATCCACAGGAAGAGGCTGGAGCGGAAAGTTGGGAGTGATCCTTGGAGGAAAAGCAGCCAGGCCCGGGGCACAGCCACTTGCCTTCCCCTCTGCAGCTCCAGATGTGTGGTGTGCTTGGCTGTGGTCAGGGCAAGAGGCTGGCCAAAGTCCAGGGCCTGCGCTTTCATGTGCCGGACCCAGATCAGCAGCAGGATGAGGACCACAGAAGCAAACAGGAGCCAGAGGAGACCCAAGATGTAGAAGCCCAGGGGGAGGAGACAGCAAAAGTCGGGGCTGAGAAAAGGGTCATTTCTGGAGCTATCCACATTCCCTTGAGCCAGTCCTCGGACCTTTTCGGGGTCGAAAAAGTCAGAGATGATTGTTGTGGATTTTAAGAGAGAGAGGGAGGTGGGTTCTGTGGTCAGTTCTGAAGTGGTCTGGAGTGTGCTGGGTTCTGAGGTTATGGGTTCTGAGGTGGTTGGAGTTGTGGTTTCTGGGGTGCTCAGGGTCATGGTCTCTGGGGTGGTAAGGGATATAGTGGGCTCTGGGGTGGTAGGGACTGTGGTGGGCTCTGGGGTGGTCGGGGCTGTGGTGGGCGCTGGGGTGGTCGGGGCTGTGGTGGGCTCTGGGGTGGTCGGGGCTGTGGTGGGCGCTGGGGTGGTCGGGGCTGTGGTGGGCTCTGGGGTGGTAGGGACTGTGGTGGGCTCTGGGGTGGTAGGGACTGTGGTGGGCTCTGGGGTGGTCGTGGCTGTGGTGGGCTCTGGGGTGGTCGGGACTGTGGTGGGCTCTGGGGTGGTCGGGACTGTGGTGGGCTCTGGGGTGGTCGGGACTGTGGTGGGCTCTGGGGTGGTTGAGGTTTTGGTGGTTTCAGTCGTGGGTTTTGGAGTGCGGGAGAATGTAATGGATTCTAACGTGGTTGGAAATGTGGTCTGTTTCTTAGTGGACTCACGAGTTGGAGGCAAGTAGGGCATTTGGCTTTCTGGAGAAGCAGTAGATTCTGAGTAGCGTAGGCCCCAGTGAGTTGTATGGGCGTTGGTGTTGGTGATCACAGCCCTCGTGGTAGGCACCTTCTCACTCGTAGTGCCCTCGTCATATACATCATAGTCTAGGCCATCCACACTTTTGAGAGGGCCACAGTTCTTCCCTACGTAGTCAGAGACGGGTGTTGCCATATTGACACATCGCACGCTCTTCACATTGGGGGTCATGGCCTTGTTTTCCTCACCCTCCTTCCATAAGTAGACACTGTCAGCATTGTCTCGCAGCCAGCGGCTGAAATAACGGATGCTGCAGTCACAGAACCAGGGGTTATTGTGGAGAAAAGCGAAAGGCAGAAGGCGCTCTCCAAAGAAGCCCTCTGGTATTGTACGTAGCCAGTTTCCTTGGAGGTAGAGGGTGTCAAGCTCCTCCAGCCCATCCAGGAGCTCAAGGGGCAGCTCCGTCAACCGGTTTTCAGCCAGATTGAGCTTCTTCAGCTGGGGTGTGGGCGCCAGGAGCCGGGGTGGCAGACTCTTCAGCCTGTTGGAACGCAGGGAGAGCTCTTGGAGGTGGCTGAGGCCATCCAGGGCACCAGGAGACAATGAGGTCAGCTCGTTGAAGGAGACATCCAGCGTAGTGAGAGCTGGCAGTGTCTGTCCTAGCGAGGGCAGTCTTTTCAGCTGATTGTGGAGTATTTCCAGGGTCTCCAGCAGTGGTAGTTTCACATCGGCCTGCAGTTCGGTCAGTTGGCTGTCACCCAGATGCAGCTGCGTGAGCCTAGTCAGAGGCTCCAGGGACGCCATGGAGAAGGTGCGCAGGGGGTTCTTGCCCAGGCGGAGGATGGTGGTGTCTGCCGGCAAATCCGGAGGCATCGCCTTCAGACCCTGATTGTCACAGTTCACTTCCACCTGGCTGGCCACTCTGGAGACCTCACAGGCGGGAAAGGGATGTGAAAGGCTCAGCAGCAGGAGCAGCAAGAGGAGGAGAGGCATGAGGACCTGTGGGCGAGGGGAGTTTGAGCGGGGACCTCACTGACCCCAACATTATTCCCCAGGCCCTAGCCCTCGCTGAAGCCTCCGGGATCCTTTCCAGAAACTTGGCTCCCACACCTCCCAACCTCCACTCCCCTCTCCTGCCCTTGTCCCCCAAAGCCTTAACTGCTAGCTGCAGGTCCTTGGCTCTCATCTCTCTCTCAGACCCTCTCCCCTCCTCTCCCAGCCCTAACCCCAGCTTACGGGCAGGCAGAAGGACAGGCAGAAAAACCTCCAAAGGCACAGAGCTTCTTCCAGGGTGTGACTCGGTCCTTCTTTCTTCCAGCTCTAGGGAGGGCCTGGTCAGGGGCAGGAAGGGAATGGGGATGGGAGGAAGTGCCAACCTGATAGGGACTCCTGTGATCCAGTGAACAGTCTCCCTCCCGGACACAGGCCCTTATCACCCTCTTCCACAGCCTTCCCCCAAGCCCTCCATTTGGCTCTACTCTTTCCCACTTCCTTCTACAGCAGG
>NW_005871474.1:541486-544381 GCF_000147115.1 Myotis lucifugus
ACTTTTAAAATTTTATCTCTAGCCCAGACTCTCTCTCTTTTTTAAAAAAATATGTTTTGTTGATTTTTTACAGAGAGGAAGGGAGAGGGATAGAGAGTTAGAAACATCGATGAGAGTGAAACATCAATCAGCTGCCTCCTGCACACCCCCCACTGGGGAGGTACCCACAACCAAGGTACATGCCCTTGACCGGAATCGAACCTGGGACCCTTCAGTCTGCAGGCCGACGCTCTATCCACTGAGCCAAACCGGTTAGGGCCAGACCTCTCTCTTGAGACCCAAACACATATATCCCACTGCCTTTTGGATTTCTTGAGTGTCCCAAAGACACTAGAACAATATGTTCAAAACAGAGCTCATCTCTCTCCAAGTAGCTTATCTGCCCGTGTTGTCCAGCCTGGTGAGTGGTACCATTATGCATTTATTTCTCTACTAGCGATTTTCAACCGTTTTCATTTCATGGCACACATAAACTAATTACTAAAATTCTGCAGCACATCAAAAAATACATTTTTGCTGATCTGACAAAAAATAGGTATAACTTTGATTGATTTACAAAATAATAATAATAATAATAATAATAATAATAATTACCTACACTTTTTGCTCCAAAGTGACTTTTTAAAAAGTCAGGTGCCATTAAAAAAAAAAAAAGCCAGATGCCTGTATTTGTATATAAGGATTTCTGGTACCAAAACTTAACCAATAGTTGCAACCTTATTATGCACCATGATCAACAAGATGCAACTTTATTATATGACATATATGTATGGTTCAAGATGGCATTCACACTGGACTGCTATTGTGTTGGCTATTGATATTTATTTATTTATTTATTCATTTTTCAAAGTAACATCATTTTTATTTATTTTTATTTTTTATTTTATTTTTTAAAAAAATATATTTTATTGATTCTTTACAGAGAGGAGGGGGGAGGGATAGAGAGTTAGAAACTTTGATGAGAGAGAAACATCGATTCAGCTGCTTCCTACACACCCCCTACTGGGGATGTGCCCACAACCAAGATACATGCCCTTGACCGGAATCGAACCTGGGACCTTTCAGTCCGCAGGCCGATGCTCTATCCACTAAGCCAAACCAGTTAGGGCTATTTTTTATTTTTTAAAAAAATATATTTTATTGATTTTTTACAGAGAGGAAGGGAGAGGAATAGAGAGTTAGAAACATCGATGAGAGAGAAACATTGATCAGCTGCCTCCTGCACACCCCCCACTGGGGATGTGCCAGCAACCAAGGTACATGCCCTTGACCGGAATCGAACCTGGGACCCTTCAGTCCGAAGGCCGACGCTCTAGCCACTGAGCCAAACCAGTTAGGGCTTTATTTATTTTTAATATATTTCCATTGATTTTAGAGATAGGAAGGGAGAGAGATAGAAACATCAATGACAGAGAAACATGGGTTGACACTCAACTACTGAGCCACACCTGCCAGGCTGTTGGCATTTTTCGGTTTTGTTTGTTTTTTTTTGTTAATCCTCACCCAAGGATATTTTTCCATTGATTTTAGAGAGAGTGTTAGGGTGGGTAAGGGACAGAGAGAGAGAAACATCAACGTGTCTCTTTCACATCTATTGGTTGCCTCCTGCATGTGCCCCAACGGGGCTGGGGATCGAGCCTGCAACCGAGGTACATGCTTCACTGGAATTGAACATGAGATCCTTCAATCCATGGGCTGACGCTCTATCTACTGAGCCAAACCAGGTAGGGCTGTTGTCATTTTTAAAAATTTGACAGTCTAAGGGAAAAGAGGTCAGTGCCTCTGACTAAGTAGCCAGGTATAGCATGTTTTAAAAATTCTTGCAGCACACTAGTGTGCCACAGCATACTGGTTGAAAATCACTGGTCTGGCCCAGCCAGTGTGGCTCAGTGGTTGAGTGTCAACCCATGAAACAAGAGGTCCCTGGTTCAATTCCCAGTCAGGGCACATGCCTGGGTTTCGGGCTTAATCCCCAGTAGGGAGTGTGCAGGAGGCAGCTGATCGATGTTTCTCTATCATTGATGTTTCTATCTACCCCTCTCCCTTCTTCTCTCTAAAATCAATAAAAACATATTTTTAAAAATTGCTGGTCTGGCCCTGGCTTGTTAGAGTGTCATCCTGAAATGGCAAGGTTGTGGATTTGCATTCCAGTTAGGGCACATCCAAAAAATAACCAAAGAATGCATCATAAATGGAACAACAAACTGATGTTCCTCTCTCTCTCAAAACAATAAATTAAAAAAAATTGCTGGTCTAAGATAGATACAAAAAAAGAACAAAAGATGCCCTGGCTGGTGTGGCTCCGTTGGTTGGACGTCATCTCCTGCACTGAATGGTTGCCAGTTCAATTCCTGGTCAGGGCACATGCCCGAGTTGTGAGCTCAAGCCCCAATGGAGGACATGCAGGAGGCAGCTGATGAATGTTTCACTCTCACATCAATGTGTCTCTCCCTCTCTCTCTAAAAAACATTGATTAAAAAAGAGGTGTGTTTTTCTTTTTGCCTTAACTGGTTTGGCTCAGTGGATAGAGCGCCAGCCTGCGGACTGAAGGGTCCCAGGTTCGATTCCGGTCAAGGGCATGTACCTTGGTTGCTGGCACATCCCCAGTGGGAGGTGTGCAGGAGGTGGCTGATCGATGTTTCACTCTCATCGATGTTTCTAACTCTCTATCCCTCTCCCTTCCTCTCTGTAAAAAATCAATAAAATATATTTTTTTTAAAAAAGAGGTTTTTTTTAAAAAGAAAAGAACAAAAACAAAGACAAAATGAGCCCTAGTTGGTTTGGTTCAGTGGATAGAGCGTCAGCCTGCAGACCAAAGGGTCCCAGGTTCGATTTTGGTCAAGGGCACATGCCTCATGTTGCAGGCTCCTCCCCCAGCCCAGGCCCTGGTTGGGG